>NC_067416.1:24533271-24705771 GCF_009764475.1 Pristis pectinata
TTAAGTAAAAATTAGTCACAGATATAAAGGAAAATATTTCAAGAAGTGTTTTCTGAAATTGCAGTTATATTCTACATATTACCAGTGCATTTCCAATAGGGTTAGTCACGAGACACCCAATGGACAATGGCACAGATTTCAAAAAGTGACCAATCACTGCAAAATATTGACACAGGTGTTACACCAAATTATAGCTGTAGTGTTGCCATATGGTCTTATAATCCAATATGTCTTTGCCACTGCTGTTGGCACCAGGAATGGTAGTAAGTGGGAGACGAAGGTAATAGAGTGGCATTTCCGTCACAGTTTGTTAATGGTAATACTGTTACTGCGCAAGATTCATGGGCAGCTAAATGGGAATAAAGTCAAGCTGTTCTTTACATTTTCTGGATAAATATGGGTTGACATCTGCTCCTTAATTATACAAGTAGATAAAAATGTGCTCATTTCTGCATTAACTAAATCAGGTTTCCCAACAACAGCATTTGCAGTTATGTTTCACTGCTAATGGCAGGGAAAGGAAATCTCTTTTCTTTATTCAATTTAGATTTTGCTGCACATTTTGTTGAAGATGTTGTGGCAGTTCTAGGTCAATTATCTTAGCCCCAGGACATCACTGCAGGAGTTCTTCAGGTCAGTGTCCAGGCCCAACCATCATCAGCTGCTTCATCAATGACCTTCTCCCCATCATAAGGTCAGAAGTGGGGATGTTCACTGATGATGGCACTGATCAGTACAATTTGCAACACTTCACATAATGAAGCAGTTTGTGCCCACATGCAGCATGAACCAGACAATAGTCAGACATGTCTTGGTAAGAGACAAGTAACATTTGAGCTGCACAAATGCCAGGCAATAAGCTTCTCCAACTAAAGAGATCTTCACCTTCCCTTGACATTTAATGGCGTTAGTATTGTCAAATTCCACACCTTCTACATCCTGGCGGAGGAGGGGAGAGGAGTCAACATTGACCATAAATATTGTGTTGAGGCTGGGTGTCCTGTGGTGAGTGACTTACCTTTTTACTCCCCAAAGCCATTCCAGCATCTCCAAGGCACCAGTCAGGGTGTGACGGAATTCTCTCAACTTGCCTGGATGTCTACAGTTTCAACAATACACGAGAAGTTTTAAACTATCTGGGACAAAGCAGCATGCTTGATTGACATCCCATCCTCTATTCTAAACATTCATGTCCTCCACTACTGATGTACTGTGGTAGCAGTGTGTACATAGTCCATGAAATGTGTTGCAGCAACTCAGCTAGGCTTCTTTCCCTCCTGAAACCTATAACCTTTACTACCAAGAAGAAGACGGACAGCTGTCACATGATAATACTTTCACTTTCAAGTTTTCCCCCAAGTTACTCTTCAGTGTGACTTGAAAATATATCCATTACAAAAATCAGCCTCCCCTTCATTGACTCTGTATGCACTTCCCACTGCCTTGGGAAAGCAGCCAACCCCTTCCATCCTGGCCATTCTCTCTTTTCCCCCCTTCCAGTGGGCAGAAGATTCAAAAGCCTGAGAACACGTCCCGCCAGGCTCAAGGATAGCTTCTACTCTGCTGTTATTAGACTCTAAAACGAACCTCTTATACGATGAAGATGAACTCTTGATCTCTCAGTTTACCTCGATTTGGCCCTTACACCTTATTTGTCTACCTGCACTGCACTTCCTCTGTAAATGTAACACTATATTCTGCATTCTGTAATTGTTTTCCTTTTGTACTGCCTCGATATACTTATGTATGGAATGATATGCCCGGATAGCATGCAGACAAAGGCTTTTCACTGTATCTTGGTACATGTGACAAGAATAAACCAATTACCAATTATATTGCCAAACCTTCATCATTCCTGGAACTCCTGACCCCACAACACTGTGGGAAATACTTTGACTCATAGCTATATAATCTGCAGTTGGTAGTGCCCACTCCTCCAAATCAGAAAGTTAGAGGTTCAAATCCCGCTCTAAAGAGGAGCACAACAATCTAAAGTGATGCTGGTAGTGATAGAGAACCGTGTTATCAGAAATAACATCTTTTATATCAGTTATTAAGCAGAGACTTGATCTAGTATTAAATAGATATAAAAGGTGCCATGGAGCAACCTTGAAGTAGATTAAGGGAATTATTTCCTGTCCAATATTTATCCCTCAATTAACATTTCTAAAATGTAGATTATCCAGTTAATTTGTTAGGGTTTGCTGCATACAAATTGGCTGTTCTGTTTTACTTCAAAATTGGCTTCTTCCATTGTATTTTGATGAGCCATTGTGGAAAGAGCTATATAAAAACAAGTCCTCTCTAGACTGCTGTACCTCATGAAAATAGCTCTTTGTTCCTCCTCAATTAGAGCAGGTGATAAATGCTTGCCTTGGCCGTGGTGTCCACATTCCATATTTGAAATAAAAGAAAATCATTTAACTTCCAGGAATTAATATGGCACAGAGACATAAGAAACTGCAGATGCTGGATTCTGGAGTAAAGGACAAACTTCTGGAGGAACTCAATGGGTTGAGTAGCACCTGCTGGGGGAAAAGAATTGTCGACATTTCGGGTCCAGACCCTGCACCAGGTCAGAGAGTGGAGATGAAGAAAACTAGTAAAAAGAGGAGAGGAGTAGGGGTGAGGGGCTGGTAGGTGATAGGTGGATCAAGCAAGAATAAAGAATGATGGGCAGAAGGAGCCATTTGGGGAAGGGTAGACTTGAAAGACAGAGGCAGGTGGAAGCAGAAAAGGGAAAAAAGAGCCAGGTGGAGCCGGGTGGGGGGAGGGGAAGGTGAAAGTGGAGACAGAGGCTGGAGGGTGATAGACAGGAACACAAAGACTGCAGGTGCTGGAGTCTGATGAGTAAGGAAGGTGATAATAGGAACCATTAAGGGAGAGATGAAGGGCAGATAGAACCAGATGCAGGAAGGGACACAGTGGGTGAAGTAGTAGGTGAATAAAACCAGTAGGGGGACAGAAATGGATGGTGAGGGTTGGAGGTGGATCAGGAGAGAGAGAGGAAAACACAGGAGGTAAGTGTTACCTGAAACTGGAAAATTCAATGTTCATACCATTGGGTTGTAGATCACCCAGGCGGAATATGAGGTGTTGCTCTTCTAGTTTGTGTTGGGCCCCACTCTGCCAGTGGAGAAGGCCGAGGATGGATAGGTCAGTGTGGGAATGGGAAGGGGATATGAAAGCTTGGGATGACCATTACAGACAGAGTGCAGGTGCTCTGTAAACCAGTCACCTGGTCTCACTGATGTAGAGGAGGCTACATCGGAAGCACTGTGTGCAGTAGACAAGGTTGAAGGAGGTGCACGTGAGTTTTTGCCTCACCCAGAAAGGCTGTTTAGGTCCCTGGATGGTCGTGAGGGAGGAGGTGTAGGGACAAGAGTTTCACCTCCCACAGTTGCAGGGAAAGCACCGAGGTCAGGGAAGGATGGGTGGGAGAGATGTGCAGATCAGCAAAATCAGAGAGAATGGTCCCTGTGGAAGCCGGAAAGCGGTGGGGAGGAGAAGATGTGACTAGCAGTGGAATCCCATTGCAGCTGCCAGAAATGATGAAGGAAGTTATTATCCTGCCATTCCAATGAGAGTGGCAATAGAAGTTGCCTCTCCGCAGTTTCACAAATTACCTGTAGAACCAACAGTATGCCTATTTGAGCAAAGTAGGATGGACACAGGGCTGAGATAGCTCTTCAATAAATGGTTTCATTTCCATCACATAGAACAGAGAGCCGTACAACACAGGACACAATATCTGTGCCAACTATGATGCCAATTTAAATTAATCCCATCTGCCTGCCCAGGGCTTATACCTCTCCATTCCTGCCTGCTTATGTATCTGTCTTAAAAGTTGCTATTGTATTTATTTCCACCACCTCCCCTGCCAGCACGTTCCAGGCCACTACCACTCTCTGTGTAGAAATGTTGCTTCGTAAATCTCCTTTAAACTTTCCCCCTCTCACCTTAAACCTCTGCCTTCTAGTATGTGATATTTCCACCCTGGGCAAAATACTCTGACTATCTACCCCAAATTGCAAACATCTTTCCTCTTCTCTTTCTTAGGTAGATCTTTGGGTTGAGGATAACTTGCTTCCAAACCAGTTCCCAGGACTTTGTGGTGGCTGAACAGTCTGATGTGAGATGCTATTGCTGGTGAGGGTGCTTGATGGACAGTTGGGTGGGATGTTGATCATTCTTTCTCCTGCTTCCAGATGGTCAAAGTAAGACTTAAGGTGTCCTGTGTTATCCCAGGCAAAGGAGGTCATAAGGATGTTTCATATTTTCAAAGATTATTTGAGAAAATTGTTGATTCTCCCTGTCTTTCTGGAATTCTCTTCCTGCAAGAGAACTTGGAGTAGAGCGTTTGTTCTGGGAGTCTGGGGTTGGGCATACAAGTGATGTGGCTTGCCCATCAGAGCTTCTTGATCATGAACAGAGCCTCGGTAAAGTCATGGAGCCATACAACATGGAAGCAGGCCTTTCAGCCATTGAGTCTGTACTGGCCATCAAACACCTAATTACACTAATCCTAAACTAATATGATTTTATTCTTCCCCACCCATGCCCCCCCCTCCCCATCCCCATCATCTCCCCTCCAGATTCTGCCATTCACCTGCACAATTCACAGGGCAATTTACAGTGGTCAATTTACCTACCAACCCACAGGACTGGGATGTGGGAGGAAACCAGAACTCCTGGAGGAAACTCACATAATCACAAGGGGACATATGCATGCTCCACAAAGACAGCACCGGTGCAGGATCTGCAAGGCACCAGTTCTTCTAACTGTACCCCTGTGCCATCCCTAATTGATGTGGTGGGTGTTGGCCTGAAGGAGAACATCTGTATCAGTTCACTTATTTTGCCAATTGACTTGAAGGACTTTGCTGAGACATTGTTGATGGTATCTCGCCAAGGCTTTGAACTGTAAGTTGCCCATGTCTCCAAAGCTTACAGAAAAGAAGGGATCACTGCTGTCTCGTTCACAATGAACTTGGCATCAGGTTTAAAAATCTTAGGGTCCAAAGGCTATATTGGTACTGTGAAGGAGTTCATGAATTCCATCATCAATGTCTGTTGTCTGCATTTGTTCGGAGTTGGCTCTGAAGATACGGAACGTGATCCATGTTTCCAGGATCTTGTTGTGGAACTTCTATTGTCAGGAGATGGTGTCGTGCAGAGACAGGATGGCAGAGGACCTTGTTTTACAGGTGTTGAGTGTAAAGACCATCCTCTCATATGCTTCAATGTATGAATCAATGAAGACTTGGAGCACAATCTGTTGGTGTGCTCATACTCAAAAGTCACCTTCACACTCTATATTAGTGACTGAGATTGGGGTGATCTTGGTTTTGGCTTGAAAACAATGAAGGTTCCCAATAAAGGGCAAAGGTTCCTAATAAAGGGCAAAGTTTCCTGCTCATCCTGGTGATTAACTGCACTCTAGCAGAAAAACTGTTCAAGGCAAAATGCCTTATTGCAATGAGAAAGATGAGAAGGGGGTCGACGACACAGCCTTGCTTAATCCCAGTTTCGACTGGGATTGGGTCTGTGCTGGACCATTTGATTAGGATCATGTCTTGAAGGTCATTGTGCAACTGGTGTAGAATAGTAAAGAATTTCTGAGCCAAATTTACGAAGGATTCTCTGCAATCACACATGGTTGATGGAGTTGAAGGCTATTGAGAGGTAGAAGTAGATCATGTCGAGTGGTTGGTGCTGCTTCCTGCATTTTATCTGCAGTTGTCACATGGTAAAGATCATGTTCGTTGTACCTTTAAATAAGCAGAATCTGTATTGTGGCTCTGAAAAGATATTTGGCCATTAGAAGGAAATAGCTGAGAAGGAACTTTGTGATGGCTTTCCCGTAGCAGACCCTGTAAATGCTACAGTTCAGTGTTTCCATTCTTTGAATGTTGTTGCCACATTTCTTAAGTCCATGGCAAGTCCTCCTCTTCTCAGATGAGGGAGATGAGCTCACACCAGAAGTACCTCTCTGCCATGTTTTATTACTTTAGCAGGGATTCCATCTGCTCTGGAGGTCTTGCTGTTTATCAACTGTTGGAAGGTCTCTTTCAGTCTCTTGTTGGGCTGGGGTGGAGCCAAGACTGTGGTCGATATTGTTCTGTGGGCTAAGGCTGAGGACACATCAAATATAGGATCTTGACTGAGCAGAGTTCTCCTTCCAGCAGGCACTGATTGCCTCTTGATCACTGGTATGTTTTCCTTTGTTTTTGGCTCTCAGCAAAGCGCGTCAAGGCATGGATGGATTTGACAGCTCCTACAAGTCCATGGATGTCACGGTTATTGGATGGATGCTGGACCTTCTGTGCTCTTTCCACCCATCATCTTTTCTTTAGGACATGGGTTTTAAAATTGCTACCGTTCCTCTGATTGTGTAAACCTTCCACAATTAAGATGGTTGACACATCTGATTCTTTCTATACTGGGTGCCTCGTTACAGTTGGGAAAATGGATGGAGCATTTCCATTTAGCACTTTCATGATTTATAAACAAGAACAAAAACCATTAGTTCAAGTAGGTACAGTTTGGATGCTTACTTTAAAAAACAGCTCTCCTTTATGAAAAACCTCAGAACAATTCCTTGGGTAATACACAATCAGCTGTAGCTTGAGACCAGGACAATGATTATTATTAACAAGCAAGTAAATGCATGATTTACCATTTGAGCTATAGATTTTTTTTAAACAGAATGTTTACTGTGATTCCCTCAAAACAAAGACTTTAATCGTCGCCTGGGTGCGGTTCTGGTTCTGACTCTGTGCAGCAGGGATTGCATATTTCCCAAGTGAGTCACTCTGGTTGACTCATTATTATGAGACTGATTGCCAAAATATATTTCTTAGAGTAACAACATTGCAATCCAATGACTTATTATTTCTTGAAAAAAAAACTGATCATAATTCAGAAATTAACAAAATAACTTGAATTGTCTTGTCAATGTTATTGTCATTTAGCTCTGATTATCACATCTGATTGGATGGACAAACATGTTGAGTAAAAGTGCATGGGAAGTATTCTGAAAGAAAACAATGAAAAGTGGTTAAAAATAGAGGGAAAGAATTGAAAGGAGAAAGAAAATAAACAACTTGTTCAGAGAATATACTTGCAACATATGCAGCAAAGAAAAATTATATAAAAGCCAAGAACGTCTTGGAAACTTGTGCTAGGGAGTTGTTTTCATTTTCCAATGCAAAATTCTCTGGATCTAAAGGTATGATTTGTGCCATTATTCACACTGCTCCACCCTGTCAATATCCCCTGATTCTCATTTGCCTACCCCTTATCATCAAGTAAATGATGATTATGAATTACCTGGATTCCTGCAAATTTTATTGCTGCAGCAGTTGATACTGAGAAACAAAATGGCTAGGTTTTAAAATGTCATGAGTTTAAAATAATTGATCCAAGTAAATGGAAGTCTTTGCACTTTTGATATTTTGAATTAATGGCTATAACACCAGAGCAAGTTTTCTTTATAGATAGTTATATCATCAAATATATTTAGCTTATTGAGTCTTGTGTGTACTGAAATGTCTTCATTTGCCACTAAAAAGAGTGAGAATGGGGAAATATTCTGCTGAGGCTTCAAGATTTAGTGAATTGGATTGTGGACCTCAACTGGATGATCTTCCTGTTCAAGGACCATTTAGGACCATCTGAGGCATCTCAGCAATTTACTGTAGGATGGGGCTGCCAAACTGCAGAAGATTGTTGCTGAAATTTTTGCTGATAATTTCCTTGTGTATCACACAACAGCTTACCAAGGCTGCTGACTACATATGGTGACTTCAAATGGCATAAAATGCTTTGCTTAAAATTACATGCAAAATTCCATTGCATTTACAAAGTCTGCAAGAACACTGAAGTAGATCTGAACCAGAGGATTAAAACCTGCTTTAGCATTAATTAAGGGGTCACTCTTCTCTGCTACTTTAATATTCCATTTCTTAGTGATTGTTCTCTCACCTGCCAACCACCTTGCCCCCTAGTGGTCCTCAGTACCCCATCTCTTGGATCTCCCATATCCAAATATCTGCCTAATTGGCTCAAGGGTAGCTTCAATTCCGCTGTTATAAGACTATTGAAAGGTCCCCTAGTATGATAAGATGTCTCTTGACCTCACAATCTACCTCATTATGGCCTTGCACCTTATTGTCTGCCTGCACTGCACTTTCTCTGTAACTGTGACACTGTTCTGCATTCTGTTATTCTTTTCCCTTGTACAACCTCAATACACTGTTGTAATGAAATGATCTGTATGGATGGCATGCAAAACAAAGTTTTTCATTGTACCTCAGTATACGTGACAATAATTAACAAATTTACCAATTGATATTCCTGATGATCTGTCCAGTTCTAGCCCTCCCTCCAATTGTCTGTCTGATCCCAACAGACTAGCTGGCCTGTTTTCCCATTCCAAGCAATTCCCTACCCCACTGATGGACTAAGCCCTTGATCATTTCCTTGATAACACACTCACCTGCCCAACACCTGCTCGAGCAATCTGCCCTGATTCTTACTTTGTGACCTCTTCCTAGCTAGTTGCCCATGACCTGCATTTTACACAATGATGTGGGATCGCTAAGGAAGGACTCGCGTCATTGTGTAAAATGACCATGCACATGGGTAGTCTAACGACTATTGAAGGTTCCCTCTCTGACGATGTTTTCTTCTCTTTTAACTCAGTTTAGCTGAGGCCTTGCACACAGTGGAATATCAGAACCTTGCTTCGAAGAACGTTCTCCTTTAGCAAACCATGCCAAGCTTTGTCAAAATCATATTGGCTCATGGACCATAGTTTGAGCATCCCAGTGCAGTTCATTTTGGCTGCAGTGCCAGCAGTATCTCTCAGGAAGAATTGGGCTGAAGGGGAGAGGTGAGTATGACCAGCAACATCAAGCAGTAATCCTGTGGAGCCAGAGGAAGATACTTCTGTTCCTTCTGGCTTCACAACAAGCTAAATAAAAATAGAAAAATATTTTCTGTGGGTACTCTCTGGAGGAATGTTCTTAAAGCAATGTTTGTTAAGCAGCCGACACAATATTTGTTGCGCATTCTACTCATTTTAAGACTAGTTTTGGAGAGGAAATCTTAAACAATGATTAGACCTCTCATTATTGAATGCAAGGGGCTTAACATCTGTTAAGGCACCACCGATGATGCCCGAATATATCATCTCAAACAATTGTATGGAAGGTACCCCTGGGAGCTAGACTTAACTTCACAAAATTGTGCATACTTTCCCTCTGTGCTAAAAATGATAATAGTAATAAATACTACAATAGCAAATCTGAAACAAAGTCAGGAAATGCTCAAAATACTACACAAATCAACCAGCAACTGTGGACAGAGAAAACGAGTTAATATTTGTTAATGATATTTCATTGGAAATACTAAAACTAATAGAATTCTATGCTATAATACTGATGGTTCTGATTCAATAGTTCATATGGTTACACCACATGTTTTAACAGCAACTTTGGAAGCACAGAATACTTTAGGTAATCAACCTACTCAGAGAAAGAGAGAAAGAGAGGGTTCAGTCTCAAAGAGCACCCCAGGATTATAAGGCTGGAAACTATCCATATTTGACTCTCAATGGATATTGAGCTCTGGATATCTTTGCAGTGGAGCATGGTCATGTTGTGGCTGAGCTAATACGAGAGGTGGCAGCAGCCCTATATGTTGTGAGCACTGGAGAATCTTGAAGATGAGGGTGAGTAGTCCCCATGGGATTGGAAGGAACTACAGATGCCACCAGGAGCGTTGACCTGAATGCCGCCAATGACACTGATTTGAACAGGTCAGAATTAAAATATCAGGAATAGAGTGCATTTAGGTAACTGGGGACAGCAGAACAACCTAATTACTGTAATTGCAGACAGCAGAGCACTTCAATACAAAGGGGAGCAGCATATACTTTCAGGGCAGACACAGAGCAAATACTAAAGATGATTTTTAACATAGACAGTGCTCATTAAACTGCTTGCAATGCAGTTCTAATGATAGGCAAAATAAATGCAGCACTTCTTCCAATTTAAATGAAGGAGTTGATTGTTGGAAAGTGAGAATGAAAACAAAAGGGATTCCTCTTCAAATGATACGTGTCTCATATAAACTAACAGCAGCACCTCGTACATTCAGAATAGTCTTTTTATGATTGCAACACTCTACATAGAAGGGTGCACTTCCTCCTGAGGGAAAATTAGGTGCCCTTTGTTGCTCTGTTTGTTTTTCATCCAGTGTGTATTTTATCTTTTCGTTGATGTGAACTGAATTCAGATAAAGTGCCATATTGTGTGGAGATGAGCTGTGACTATTTTTGGCAGCAGCTCCAGCAACATTTGGGAGGTTGACAACAAGCTGAAAATGTTAAAAGGCACGGTGAGCAGAGGCAATGTTGACATCAGTGAGCCCAGCAATGGCTTTTAGTTTCATAAATATTGTGACTTGTGAATCTCAAATGGAGAGTCCAGTGACAGGGAAATGTTTAATTGAACCGGCTATGTTCAAATGTTCAATGGTGCTGGAGATGGGATAATGAATGAGCAGTGGTAGGTGGTGACTCCCTTGTGGAATACACATATGTGCAGTGGTGGTGGGCTAACTGTAGTTGCCATTGAACCCACAAATTGTGCTTGGACATGCTTTCTGTTTTCCTTTTGCTACTACAATGTACTCATGTATGGCATGATCTGTCTGGATGGCACGCAAACAAAGCTTTTCCCTGTATCTCGGTACATGTGACAATAATAAACCAATACCAAAACTGACATTGATCCATAAGTTATTGATAACATTCTTACTGTTATGTTATATTTTTCTTAGGCAGGATTGTGTTCACAATCATTGGAGTGAAGCCTCACAGAAGGTGGGTGTGCCCTGATGACAAGTGGCAGTAATCTTGTATGTGAAGGCAATATCATATTAGCTAGCAGATGATTCCTCGCAGACACTGAAGCCAGCTTCATGGATTGTGGCGACAATTTGGTTCATAATGATTTGGTGTGCTTTTGAACACTGGCAATGCCACATGCAGGGTGGAATGGATCTCATTAAGGTGGAGGTTGGGGTTATCATGGAAGAGTAGGCAATATTTCTACACGTGTCAGTGGTGACCTGATGAATTGCATGAGTATCTCTTCTGGAAGATGACATGATTTCTAAACTGCTGGAATTCTATGCATATATAATCTTAGTTTGTTAATCAACACAAATAGCAAACTCACCATTAGTGATGCTGCCCTTTTGGACTTTGTCAGACCTTGAGGTGGTTGCTAGAATCCAAGGGGAAGGGTAAAAATGACTTTACTCATTGGGGGAGGTCCTAATCTCATGAAGAAAACAAGCTGATGGATGGGGCTGACTTTCTAAAATGCCAGCAGCCTTATGAATGGTAGTGCCAACCTGATGGAGTGTGGTGGTATGCTCCTAAAGGATAGAAGTTTTGTAATTAACCTAATTTACATATTATAGCTAATTAATGTAATTCATTAATGTGCTATCCCTCGAAATGTAACAATTATATTCTCTAGGTTTTGTAAAAATAGAACTTACATTTTCTGAGTTATGGAGAAATTCTATTTTCTAATTAACCTAATTTACAGATACAAATTAGACTTAATTAGCACAATGCATTAATATGTTATTCCTAATAGTCTAATAATTACACTAGCCAAATTTTAAAAAGGAACAACTTATAATTTCTGAGTTAGTTATTAATGAAAATATGAAAAAAATTAGACTAACACCACTGACTACTTTGGTCCCAAAGGAAAAAGGAATAAATTAAAGGTGGCAGCCAGGAAAAGAGTAAGCAGATACTTAGGTGAAGGGAAGGAGACATAAACCAAATAAAAGGACCATAGGAGCTTGAGACACTTTGGAGAAGGAGCATGAAGATGATGTTCATAATCTTAGCAGCTCTAAAGCACTGTGTCAGAAATTGAAATGTCAGACAACATTGAAAACTGCCTTGCACATCGTGACAACATATGTTCATCATCAGTGATTTATTGCATTTTAATCTATTGATGGAATCAAAGTTACAAGTGGAAAAGGAGCTAATTAATATTTGCTCTTAAGCACCATCTTTTTTCCTCTAGTTTCAGAAATTGCGGCAAAACTATGTGAATGCAATGAAATCTGAGTTTGTAATAAATCTTATTTTCAAAAGTTTTGCAAATATGTCTCCCAGTTTATTCTAAATGTTAAATTAATGGAAATCTAAAATTCAGGAATTCTCAAATAAAAACATGAAATGTTGAAAATGCACAGTATCTGCAATGGGAAAGGCACATTGCAGGATTTGAAATTTTTGCCCACACAACATACTATATACAGGTGTCAGCACATTGCACTCCCTTCCTGATGCTACCATATAGTGTATCTAGACAAAGTAACTAGGGATGAATTTCCAAGCAATTTTGTTTACTTATTATACACAGGTACTGTGGTTCTAAGAATGGTGTCAAACAAAGTTGATCCAAATGTTGTATCATGTGGGAGTAATGCACAAATATTCCCCTTCCAGCCACATAATTACTTAAATTAAATGCTATTGTGTGTTTTTCTTTTCTTTGGGGATTGGTCAATATTACTATGTTTTCTGATTTTAATTGGTAAAATCAATGGAAAATTAAAATTATTGAGTTATGACAATATTTAATCAAAATAAGAACATATCTTTAATGATATTTAATTACAGTCAGCTGTAAATGTGATGTAAGATTTCTGTTTAATTTGCTTTAATACACAAAGAACACAAGAAAAATTATCAGTACTTGACAAAAAAGTGGAAAGAGCTCAAGTTCTCCCTCTGCAGATTTTACACTTCACTGCACCACTGCTTCTCACATACTGGTCGTGTTTTGAAACGAAGGAGAATACAGGCTCTTGATGACAAGGACGCATCGTTTAAATAACCAGATCCAACATGAAGCTGCTCCTTGATGAGCTCACATTAACACCAAGATCACAAGATGAGGAGTCCTTTCGGTCCTCCTTGGTTTGTGCTTTCAGAGTGAAGGCAGGCTGACTTAGGTTGCTGGATGGGCAGACATGTGGCAGATGAAATTAAACATAGAGAAGTGGGAAGTGGTACAATTTAGTAGGGAGAATTAAATACAATGGAATATAAAGGATGTTATTCTAAAATGGAGTGCAGGAATGGAGATGTGTGTGTATAGGCCTTCCCACAGCCAATTGGGAAGTGAGTGGAGACACAAGAGACTGCAGGTGCTGGAAATCTGGAGCAACACACAAAATGCTGGAGGAACTCAGCAGGTCAGGCAGCATCTATGGAGGGAAATGAATAGTCAACATTTCGGGTCGAGACCCATATCGAAACCCTTCATCAGGTCCCACATTCCAAAGACGTATGGGTTAGGAAGTTGTGGGCATGCTATGTTGGTGCCAGAAGCATAGTGACACTTGCGGGCTGCCCCCCAGAACACTCTACGCAAAGGATACATTTCACTGTGTGTTTCGATGTACTTGTGACTAATAAAGATATCTTATCTTATGTTACATGTGCATACGTCTTCAAAAGTGGCAGGACAAGTGACAAAGTAGCTAAAATAGCATTGCAGTATCTTGGGCTTCAAGGAGGTTATGTTATGAAACCTTGATTCAACATCAACCAGAGTGTTGTATTCACTATTGGTGTTACGGACTCAGTGAAAGTCCCTTTAAGATAGAGAGTGTGTGTGTTTGTGTGTGTAGGGCGTGCTTACGTCAATAGAAGATAAAGGATGTAATGACGTTGTTGAAGAAGTTAGAAGAAGAAGAAGAAGAGAGAGAGAAGGGAGAGAGACACCAGCCTGCTAGTTTTCTCTATCAATGGATGAGAAACAATAACTGTGTTTGCCACTGAAATCCATGTATGGAAGTTGGAAGTAATCCGGTGGAGTTCACTTTGTTGTTGACCTGTAGAAGGAAACAGGTATTTGTGTGTGTGGACGACCACGAGTCGGATGCTTTTCTGGGTGAGGAAGTCACTACTGAGTAAACACTGAAGTATCGTTTGGGTTCCATCGTGGAACATTTGGATTTCGTATTTACTCTCTCTATGTTTCTCTACGTCTACGTCTTATCTTCAGACAACGGTGGTTGTTGAAGAAGCCCTTGCTCATGTTTCACCTTATGGCTTGCGGAACTGAACTTTAAGAACCATTCCGGAACTGGGAGTTTTGGACTTTGCCACACACACACACACGAAGAGTTTAGTTTTGGGGTTAACGTTCGAGGTTTAACATTTTTGAATTCTAACATACTAACATTTTTACTTTTATTTTATGTATTATCATAAGTAGTGATTAATAAAATAGTTTTTAACACTGAATCATGCTCAGTGTGTTTCTTTTGTTGCTGGTTCGTGACATTGGAAAGATGTGAAGATTCTAGAGCCGGGGAAGATGACTGCTGAGTTATTGTGATATTGTTGATAGTGAGAGAAATCAGAGCATCACCTGGAATTCATATAATTATCAACGCAATTTAAGTGCATAACATTGATTGGTGCCAAAATCAAAATCCTGTTCAGATCTGATCTCTACCTCAAAACCACCCTCCACTTTTTGCTTCCACTCTGCCTGTGGGGAGTGGCTTTCTGATTTTGAACCTGTCCCTTCCTGCTCCTCTCCTCCCCCTACCAATAAAGTAGTCTGGCCTTTGAGCATTCTGTTGCTCCTTCCTCTCATGTTGACGGCCCAGCAGAACAACTAAAGTCCGCTTCCTGTCAAGAGAAAGGGCTCCCCTATAACTTAGATTCAGCTACAGCAGTCTTATGGTCTATAAGAGAAAATGTGCATGAGGAGTGAGATAGAGGATCGGTCATCATGGCATTGAATTGTGAAGCAGGCTTAAAAGATAATTGCCTCTGCTCCTGCTCCTATTCCTATGTTTAAAAGAAGTCCAAGCCAGGGAAAGAGTGGACCAGACACCATATCCTAGAGGCCGAGGTCACACACAGGTTCTGCTGCAGAAGGCTTAGATAAGGGCTGCTGTGGTGCTTGTCTGCAGAAGACTGCTGAAGTAGGTTCAAAATCAGATACTTGGGACATCAGCTGCTTCATCCTGGGGAACGTCTGACCTCTTCAGTATTGTTGGAACAGCACCTGTTTAGGCAAATGAAAATGACAGCTCACTGTCACTGGAGTTGTACTCATCAGGCAGAATGGTGCCCAGGTCTTGTTGCAAGCGGCACAAACTGTCTCACTCTTTGAGCAATGGTATTGATCCTCAAGCTTCTTGATGGAAAAGAACTTCGATTAACAGAAGCATTACAGAGACCATCCCTTTAAGACAGCCTGCCTTGATCTTTTCCCTTCTTCCACTCCTTCTGTCCTCCTCTCCTTTCTCAGGCTCTATGGCTATGATTCTGTCTGCTGTCCTGTGCTAAGCAGGAGTATCTCTCAAGAGTCTGTCTGCAGACATTGGCTCTGTGGCTCATTCCACCTTGCTGTCAAAAGACCTGACCAGAGTCTGGAGCTGGTTGACAGATGTTGACCTCTGACCTGTGGGACAACCATTACCCTGGAGTGGTGAGCATGGCTGACTGAGCTCAGGATGAAGAGATCATTTGAACATCCTCCATGCACTGCGTTCATCACCATGATCATCTATGATCAAAAGGAGTTGCAAAGGGGGTTTCGATACTTAAAGGTTCTGCTGCAACTCAAGACTCTGGTGTTGAAGACTTTAAGAGCAGCCCCTGCACCACAGGGAAGCCATTAAGGCAGTTCTCATGCATGTACTATTTGCTACCTTTCTATCTTGAGTGGATAACCTCTACCAACGGTAGCATCAGATGGCCAGCTGTAAAATATGACTGATACCTTCTGCAAATGGGCCGGAGGCAGACAAACTGAAAGCCTCTGTGACCATCACGCTGACTGACAGAGCAGTCTCAACACAGCTCTGTGACTATAAGTCTGCTGCAGCAAGTGGCTGGCCTCACTGATACTTGCTTGTAGAACAATGTATCATTGCTCCTAAAATATTGCAACATAGAACAGTAAAGCATAGTATGGGGTCTTCAGCCCATGATGTTGTGCTGACCTATATAAACTTACTCCATGATCAATCTAACCCTTTCCTCCTACACAACCCATAACCCTCCATTTTTCTTCATCCATGTACCTATCTAAGAGTCTCCTAAATGTCCCTATTGTATTGGCCCCTACCACCACCCCTGGCAGTGCATTCCAGGCACGCATCACTTCCTGCAAAAAAAATCTGCCTGAACTTTCCTCCACTCACCTTAAACGGATATCCTCTGGTGTTGGTCATTGCCGCCCTGGGTAAAAGGTGTTGGCTGTCCACTCTATTTATGCCCCTCATAATCTTATACATGTCTATCAAGTTGCTTCTGATCCTCCATGGCTCCAAAGAGAAAAGTCCTAGCTCGCTCAACCTTTCCTCATAAGACATGTTCTCTAATCCAGGCAGCATCCTGGTAAATCTCCTCTGCACCATCTCTAAAGCTTCCACAGCCTTCCTATAATAAGGTGACCAGAACTGAATACAATACTCTAAGTGTGGTCTAACCAGAGTTTTATAGAGCTGCAACTTCACCTCGCAGCTCTTGAACTCAGTCCCTCAACTAATGAAGGCCAACACACCATACACCTTCTTAACAACCCTATCAACTTGCACGGCAAATTTGAGGGATCAATGGACTTGGACCCCAAGGTCCCTCTGTTCCTCCTCACTGCTAAAAAATCCTACCATTAACCTTGTACTCTGCCTTCAAATTTGATCTTCTAAAGTGTATCACTTCACACTTTTCTGGATTGAACTCCATCTGTCACTTCTCTGCCCAGCTCTGCATCCTGTCTATATCCTGTTGTAACCTACAACAACCTTCTACACTATCCACAACACCACCAACTTTTGTGTCATCTGCAAACTTGTTAACCCACCCTTCCAATTCCTCATCCAAGTCATTTATAAAAATCACAAAGAGCAGGGGTCCCAGAACAGATCCCTGCAGAATGCCAGGAATACATTCTGCCTGGAGGTCAGAGACCTCCAGGCAGAATACGTTCCATCTACTGCCACCCTCTGCCTTCTGTGGGCAAGCTAATTCTGAATCCACACAGCCAAGTTTCCATGGATCCCATGCCTCGTGGCTTTCTGGATGAGCCTAGCATGGGGAACCTTGTCAAATGCCTACTCAAAAGCCATAAACACACATCCATCGATCTACCTTCATCAATTTGATTTGTCACCTCCTCAAAAAACTCAATTAGGCTCATGAGTCATGACCTACCCCTCACAGAGCCATGCTGACTATCCCTAATAAAACTATGCTTCTCCAAATGCTTGTAAATCCTGTCCCTAAGAACCCTCTCCAATAGTTTGCCCACCACCGATGTAAGACTCACTGGTCTATAATTCCTAGGTTTATCTCTATTACCTTTCCTGAACAACGGAACAACATTTGCCATCCTCCAATCCTTTGGTACCACTTCTGTAGCTTGGGAGGCCACAAAGATCATTGTCAATGCCCCAACAATCTCTTCGCTTGCTTCCCGTAGTAACCTGGGGTATATCCCATCCAGCCCTGGGGACTTATCTAAAATAATATTTTTCAGAAGCTCCAATGCTGCCTCTTTTTTAACCTCGCCATGCTCCAGCACTTAGCCTGTTCTACACTGACCTCGCATTCATCAAAGTCCTTCTCCCTGGTGAATACAGCAGCAAAGTGTTCATTAAGGACCTCCCCTACCTCCACCACTTCCAGGCACATGTTTCCCCCTTTATCCCTGTGCGGTCCTACCATCACTCTAGTCATCCTCCTGTTCTTCACGTATATTTTGAAGTCTTGGGGTTTTCCTTAATCCTACTCGCCAAGGCATTCTTATGTCCCCTTCTAGCTCTCCTAAATCCCTTCTTAATCTCCTCCTGGCTACCTTATAATTCTCAAGAGCCCTGTCTGATCTTTGCTTCCTAAACAAGTATGCTTTCTTCGTCCTCTTGACTAAATGTCCCACCTCTTTTGTCAACCATGGTTCCTTCACCCTACCATCCTTTCCTTGTCTCAGTGGGACAAACCTTTCCAGAACCCCATGAAAGTGGTCCCCAAACAACCTTCACATTTCTGTGGTGCATTTACCAGAGAACATCTGCTCTCAATTTACTCTCCCAAGTTCCTGCCTAATACCATTGTAATTTGCCCTCCCCCAATTAAATATTTTCCCATATTGTCTCCTCCTATCCTTGTCCATGGCTATGCTAAAGGTCAATGAGTTGTGGTCACTATCTCCAAAATGCTCTCCCACTGAGAGGCCTGTCACCCATCCAGGTTCATTGCCTAGTACTAGATCCAGTATGGCCTCTCCTCCAGTCAGTCTGTCCGCATACTGTGTCAGGAATCCTTCCTGAACACACCTAGCAAATTCTGCCCCATCTAAATCTTTTGCGCTAAGGAGGTCCCAATCAATATTAGGGAAGTTTAAGTCACCCACGACAACAACCTTATTATTTTTGCACTTTTCCAACTTCTGCCTACTTCTCTGCTTCTTGGTTGTTACTGGCGGGCCTAAAGAATACTCCCAATATAGTGTTTGCTCCCTTTTTATTTCTGACTTCCACCCACAGTGACTCAGTAGGCAATCCCTCCACGACATCCTCCCTTTCTGCAGCTGTGATACTGTCCCTGATTAGCAATGCCACCCCACCCCCACTCTTTTACCTCCCTCCCTATCCCTTTGGAAACATCTAAACCCTAGAACATAAAGCAGCCAGTCCTGTCCTTGCGACAGCCAAGTCTCTGTAATGGCCACAACATATTATCGAAAGATAGGTCTTTGAGGCCAGAATTCTACCCCTTCCTCCTCCATCTCCTGCCCTTACCAATAAAGTAGTCTGGCCTTTGAGCATTCTGTTGCTCCTCCCTCTAATGCTGATGGCCCAGCAGGACAACTAAAGTCCCCTTCCTTTCAAGAGAAAGGGCTCCCTTATAACAGCTGCCTTATTGTCTGTAGAACACTTCCACAGCACAGTCCTCTTAAACCTAACAATCTCTTAATCAATAGCCAAAGAATTGTCAGGTCAATGAAGACCACTGTAAGTGGCCCATTTGGTTAGAAGGATGGGTATTGGGGTGGTAGGGGGGAGAGCGTGTTGGGTAGTTCCTGTTGCTAAGGTTTGCTTTCCAGCATATGGTTAGCACATTGCCTTCACTGGATAAGCAGAGTCCAATTTAGCATGGTGAGCATCAAATCAGCTTTTAATGAGACCGACATCACCAATAGCATCACAACATGTGCAGAACACATGCAATAGTGTGCTATTCAATTCGTCCAGTAGCACCAATAATATAAAAATAATACTTTGTCGACATCTCCACAGTTCATACAGGAAGGTAAGATCACTGCTGTTTGATAGACATAAGCTCAGCATCAGGTTTGTGGTCTTAAGTCTTGCTCAGTTGTTGAAAGGCTGCGCTGCTACATTGGAGGTGGTACTGAATTTCAACATTGATATTTGTCTTTGCTGAGAGGTGGCTTCCAAGATAAGGAAAATGATCCATGTTTTCCAGGATCAATCCAGAAGCAGTGTCAAGGATATTTCAGTGAAATCCTCTGAATCTATTGACAGGATAGGTGATTTGAAGTCAGAGTCCTTTCCCAGGACAACATCTCTAGGGATGAGGCTCTGATCATGTATTGGTATTGGTTTATTATTGTCACTTGTACCGAGGTACAGTGAAAAACTTGTCTTTCACACCGATCGTACAGGTCAATTCATTACACAGTGCAGTTATATTGAGTTAGTACAGAGTACATTGAGGTAGTACAGGTAAAAACAATAACAGTACAGAGTAAAGTGTCACAGCTACAGTTCAGTAGATCTGGTGATTGTGTGGGCGGTGGGGGTGGTGGTGGGTGGTGTGTGGAGGTGGTGAGGGAGGTGGGCAAGGGAGAAACCTCGTTTGTATGACTGAAACCAGATTCTAGAAACAAGCACACTACTCTGAGCTTCATCCTGGAAGGCAGAGAAAATATTCTGTTTTCAAGGTCCCTTTGGAAAGAATGTAATAGCTGTTCCAACTCAGGGGAGCCACTGGCCCACATCTACTCAAAATGGAGAAGGAGCACTGGGGTAAGGGTCATGACTCTACAATGGGAGCGTATGGACGACAAGTGTAAACAGGAATGCATAACCTCCAAAACAACCCACCCAGCTGCCCTGTCAAGTAGCAACTTCTCTACCCAGAGCCCACAGAACTAGAGTAGAAGTAAGTAACCCTCGACCCTGAGGAATTGCCTAAGAGGAACAGGGTGAAAATGTGAAATTCAGGAATGAATTTATATGGAAGTTGGCATCTGTTGCTCCAAAAAAAGTAATGTTACATCACCCAATTCTTAGCCCTGTTCTCCCTCCTGCAAATGGCAAATAAAAGGACTGTTGAGGTAAAATAAAAGATTTACTTCAACAAAACAGATACAATGGACCAAATGGCCTCCTTTTGTACTATGATTCAGACTTCTTGCTCTGATCATCACAATGTCAGTCTTGGACCAATTGAATTCACCCCATGTGATATCATAAAAGCCTGATTACACTAGATACATTGAAGAGGAAGTCTAACCATTTCCACTTTAGATTCAATCCCAATACAATTGTGTAACTTCCCACCACACTAGGGTCATTATTGGTCTGAGACTTGCATAGACTCTGGATACAAGGTCAAAGGCTTTGCATTTTGATTTAAGATCCCAGAATTCCCTAGTGTGGGAGTAGCAATATTATGGCAATAAAAACTTTTAAAAGACAATTAGACAGGTACGTAGATTGGAAAGGTATAGATTATGGGCCAAACACTGGCAAATGCAACTAGCTTGGAGGGGCATTTTGGTCAGCATGGGCCAGTTGGGCCGAAGGGCCTGTTTCCGCGCTCTATGACTCCATAATAAAAAAACCCTGTATTTATAAGCATTCTGTACTCTGGATAGGAGAGTCATGTGGCATGCCCTCTTTGTAACAATGACACTGATTGGAGCATTCAGCCTGTAGCAAGAGCTTGAATACTGAACATGTATCCAGGTTAATAAAACCGAAAATGCTGGGAACACTCAGCAGTTCAGGCAGCAGGTGTGGAAAGAGAAATAGAGTTAAAGTTTTGACGTGAAACTTTTGTTTCTCTTTCCACAGATGCTGCCTAATCTACTGAGTGTTCCCAGCATTTTGTGCCCTTATTTCATATTTCCAGCGTCTGCAGATTTTTGACTTTCTTGTATCCGGATTAACTGTTTTGCCTCACAAATAAGCCACTACCTTATCTGATGTCCTTAATGTGCCTGTGAAGATATTACAAAACTAGAACCGAGAGGTTATACCTATTTCAGAAAAGATTGAACATGCACGAGCTCTTTTCTACAGAGTAGTGAAGACTGAGGGATGATCTGATGGAAGTCCTAAAAGTTAGAGAAGTGCTAAATGGCACAGACTTAGAGAGACTGTCTCCACCGACAAGATTGATCAGGACTAGGGGCCATAAATAAAAGAGAGTACAGAACACAGAACTTGCTATCAATTAGCAGTGATATATTTAAGGGAAAATAAGATGACACAAAGGTTGGAGGTGTTGTGGATAGTGTGGAGGGCTGTCAGAGGTTACAGCAGGACATAGATAGGATGCAAAACTGGGCTGAGAAGTGGCAGATGGAGTTCAACTCAGATAAGTGTGAAGTAGTTCATTTTGGTAGGTCAAATATGATGGCAGAATATAGTATTAATGGTAAGACTCTTGGCAATGTGGAGGATCAGAGGGATCTTGGGGTCTGAGTCCATAGGACGCTCAAAGCAGCTGCACAGATTGACTCTGTAGTTAGGAAGGCATATGGTGTATTGTCCTTCATCAATCGTGGAATTGAATTTAGGAGCCAAGAGGTAATGTTGCAGCTATATAGGGCCCTGGTTAGACCCCACTTGGAGTCAAACAGAACTTGGCTCAGTTCTGGTCACCTCACTACAGGAAGGATGTGGAAGCCATAGAAAGGGTGCAGAGGAGATTTACAAGGATGTTGCCTGGATTGGGAAGCATGTCTTATGAAAACAGGTTGAGTGAACTTAGACTTTTCTCCTTGGAGTGACAGAGGATGAAGGGTGATCTGATAGAGGTGTATAAGATGATGAGAGGCATTGATCGTGTGGATAGTTAGAGGCTTTTTCCCAGGGCTGAAATGATTGCCACAAGAGGACACAGGTTTAAGGTGCTGGGGAGTAGGTACAGAGGAGATGTCAGGGGTAAGTTTTTTACTCAGAGAGAGGTGAGTGCGTGGAATGGGCTGCCGGCAATGGTGGTGGAGGCGGATATGATGGCGCCTTTTAAGAGACTTTTGGATAGGTACCTGGAGCTTAGAAGAATAGAGGGCTATGGGTAAACCTAGTAGTTTCTAAGGTAGGGACATGTTCGGCACAACTTTGTGGGCCAAAGGGCCTGAGCTGTGCTGTAGGTTTTCTATGTTCTATGTTCTATGTTCTAAATGAAAGAAATAGGAATGGAATGGAATGGAATGGAATGAAAAGCTGTTGAATTTAGATAGTGGGAGGACACTCATATGGAGCATTTACTTAGAACTCTTTTGCCCAGTAGCCTGTACGTATGCTTTAATTATTACATGACTATGCAAGGTTAATCAGACTCACTTTTTTTCCTTCTACTTCCTTATATGAAAGCAGTCCTCAAATTGTTCTTCTAATTAGTGTCATTATTGTGTCAGATAATGATGTTAGGAGATGGATCTGTAGTTCCCAGATTAGGTTCTTCCACTTTCTTGCAAATAAACGCTACATGAGCTTATTTTGGGTCCACCTTCATTGACTTGCTCAAGATGATTGATAACACTTCATAACTTCTGTGTCCCTCAATCACTTAGCTCGCAACTAAAAAATTCTGCAAGAATTGAGGTCACATTGTAAATACAATGGCAAATCTAATAATTTATCGACCACCATCTTACATTTCACCAGGGGAACCTGCCTTCACCAAAAAAGTCTACTCAGTGATGAGATGATGATGATAATATGTAAATTTGGGGTGACAGTGTGCAATGTGATGGGATAATCAATGCTGTAAATGCCCATTAGACTGCTGCATTGACCTATCTAATTGTTCTGGTCGACACCTGCCAAAAATTTTTCAAGAAGGATAGATAGCTTGATGAAAACATTAGTCACAGTTACTATATCCTCTGCATATTTTTTTTCTTAATACATATAGTATACTGACAGAAATATATGAAGTATATAATTCTTTTGCATTAATTAAGTTTACTTCAATATTTTAATTGTTTAAAAGTGGTTCAATTTTTAATTGATTTACATTTTTAACATTTTTAAATGCAATAGATTATGAATAGCTTTTGAATATTAATGAATTTCAGGGACATTCATAAGAACATAAGAAACAGAACCAGGAGTGGACAAAGCAGAATTCAGAAGCATTCAAAATGATGTAACTTTTGACAGCCAGGAAAGCCTGGGAGCATGTCTTAGCCAGATGCCAAAGGTTTTTCTGTCAGCCATTTCCTGATTATCACATTGCAGCAGTCCTTACTGGGTAATTTCTAGCAGCTAGCCAACATATGCAGATCTGGAGAAGAAAGCCCATGTAGGTACATCAATGAAACATGCAAACATTCTGATCCATATTGTTTCTCTACTTCAAACTAAATTCCCAAAATATGCTTCCAGACTTACTGCTGGAAGCATATTTTGGCAATTTAGTTTGAGGTAGAGAAACAATATGGATCAGAACCAGGTATAGAAGGCACCTCCCATCTCCCACCTCCCACCTCCCACCTCCCAAGCCTTTTCCCCCATTCAGTTAAGTCTGAGCTGATCCATAGCTTAATCCTTCTGCCTTTCATAGTTCCATTGTATTCAATAGTCTTGGCTAACAACTGCTCATGATCTTAGTTTTGAACCTTTCAATTGAGCCAGCCCTGTTACCCAGCTTCCTTTTCCCCCATCCACCAAGGAGGTAGCTGCAGATGTCCATTGCACTGTGTGAAGACTCACTTCCTGTTCATACCTCTCAAAACTAGGGTGGAAGAAAAAGATTTCAATTGATGTGACTGAGTTGTCAGATGAAAAAAAAAGAACATCTTACAAAATACAGGTTTTTGAGGGACCCTGTTATGGCGTCTCCAAGAAGAAGAGATTGTTTCCTCTACCAATTTAAATCAATTCCTTCAATCATCTGAAATACCTCAACCAGATCATTATTTTGTTTTCTGTACAACAGAAACCAAGGCATATTCATGCATCCAACCCTCATGATATAAACATTTTAAACCAATTTTGCATTTTTGAAATAGTTCAAAAACATTGCTATTCTAAAATATACATGAAACTTCCTGTCAGTATCTTCTCCTTGGGCTAGTCTGTTCACAGTCTTGTAGGAGTTTTGGATGATTATGTAGCCTTTTTACCTTCATCCCATGTTTGCTAAATCACAAAAAAATGTTGCAATTTCCAGAGAGTATCTCAACTATTAAGCCAACTGTCTCTTCAACCTGTACAATTGTGGGAAATGTATTCACAGGCATGGTTAAGAAAAAATCCAATTGGAGACATAACGCAAAATCAGTAACTGAACTGATGGAAAGCAAGTAACCAAAAGGTTCTGATCTTGAAGACCCATTGGGCAGGCGGAAGCCTTTTAATTTCAATCTTCCATTGACAGTGGACCCTGACAAAGTGGGTTTATAATCGAGCTGCTACTGGGGTATGTAGTGAAGTGGGAGAGGAAATCCCATTGCTTCTGAGCAAAACAGATGAGGCAGGAATGTCCTATATTTTGTCGAATGATTGTTTTTCAGAGTAGGAAAACAATAGTTGCCAAAAGGTGGTTTTATTTAATAGATATTTTTATTTAATTACCGTAACATGATTTTAGAACTTCTTCTTCAAAGAAACCAAAGTCAAACCTCAATTTGGAAACCTTGAGTAATGAACATTGGAAAAAGAATGGATAATTCTGAACAATTGTGATCTATTTAACTGAAAAAAATCTGCACAAGGATTGAATCACATCTATGATTTAATTCCAATGAAAAATTAAAGCTAATTGAAATCTGATGGACTGAAGTGAGCTGCAGTTTTTTGTCCTTAGTGCTCTGGGCATCTAATTTGCTAACGTAGGATAGCAACAGAGGATGCCAGAAACAT
Organism: Pristis pectinata; assembly: GCF_009764475.1. Taxonomy (NCBI): domain Eukaryota; kingdom Metazoa; phylum Chordata; class Chondrichthyes; order Rhinopristiformes; family Pristidae; genus Pristis; species Pristis pectinata. The sequence continues at coordinate 24,558,478 of NC_067416.1, forward strand.
TCACCAGGTCAGGCAGCCTTTGTGGAAAGAGAAGAGAAATAACTGTTCTGCCTAACCTGATGAGTGTTTCATTCATTTTCTGTTTTTAGTTCAGATTTTCATTATTTTTTATTTTCTTTAAAATACATAAAACCCTAGCTGTATGCAAAGGCATCCAATATCATGCAATATCAGCTAGGTGTCACTTGCATTATTTTCATTTGTATCTGCTCAGTTTGCAGGCCACTCTTGCAGGAATATACAGTCACATTGCCCATTATACCTATTTCAGTATGAGTTAAATGGGATCTCTTAGAGAATACATACTCTTCATTCATTGATCCTGAAAAAGTGCATTGGGGATTCAACAATCTGTGAAAGAGCTTTATTTGCAAATTTAAACATGTTCTGCTCAAATCAGTTTAGAAAAGTGAAAAAAAAATACATATGCTTTAAATTTCTGGGAAGGAAGAGTGCTGGAAAGAAGAAAGAGAATGTCTGTCACAGGATGGAGACCAAGAGAGACTGAATGACATAAATGTTTTTTTTTGTGCCTGCTGAGAGAGGATGGTGAAGGCATGTTAATCACAGCTGCATTGCTTGGAGGAGATGTAAGTAGAAAGTGAATGAATGAGGGAGGAACAAAATGCCGGAACTGTGAGATACGAAACACTGCAATGCCAGAAATCTGACACAAAACAGAGAACTCTGCAGATACTCAGCAGGTCAGGCAGCATTGTGGAGAATGAAACAGAGCAAGCATTTCAAGTCAATGATCCTTCATCAGGTTCTGATGGTTGAGCAGAAATGAGGCAGTGTTGGTGACCCACTGCCATTTTCAGACCACTACTACCTAAACACAAGGTTTAGTATGGTCTTCCCTTTGTCTGATGCTATGACACTAACAGTAAATTAAATAATACTTTTACATTCGCAGACAAACTGATTCTTTAAGAAGAAGAGCAAAAACGTGAAATCTCATATTTGGCCAAATGTATAAAAAGGGATGCTAATTAAAGTGTGAACACTTTTAATTACAGGTACTCACTATCTTGGACTTTAAAGTGATAAATAAACAAAAACCTTCTACTTATTTAAACTTACACTTATCTCATTCTCACAGAGACCCTCTGTCTTTTCACTGCATTTTCGGAAAGATTTGTCAGTGAACATCTGTCTTTCCATTGAATATATGAAAACCTAAATGTTAGTCATGTAAGTATGTGTTACATTAGTGAGTGGCTTTGAAAATAAATCATGAGTTTGGATACAAGTAGTACCCAAACTTGGTTATTTTCTGAGTGAGTTTGAGGTTTTCATCTCAGATTCCTCTCCATCAACATTTTGTGATACTGATCTATCCTGTTTCCTGGAAAATACCTCACTGAAGGCTCCCATAACCACTGCACATTGAGTGTGCGGATGACAAAATGAGTCATCAATTTTTTTGTTACCTTGCATAGATGGTGAATTCTCTAAAGTAAAATATTCACTCTATACTTATTTGTATAATATGGTAGCATTGAATATTTGTGTGACATTAACATACATTCATTGTTTTCTTCACAGTAATACGGCCTCCCACCCTTAATGTTTAAATTCCAAGATATGTTTAGGATGTTAATTCAGGACATTTTAGGAATTGGCAAGCTTTCACTTAAAAAAAAGAGGTCATATCTTGGCCAGCAATAAAATATGGTAAGTACGGTTGCAGTTGAGGGTTGCTCGTTAACTCACAAGTGCCAATGTATTCTACTTATAACGAATTCTATTTATAATGCTTCCAAGTATGTCTTCAACTGAAAAGAAAACATATTTAATGAGTAGCTTTTGCAGGTTTTGCAACCTTGGAAAATCAGGAGAAGCTGTCTGTTGATGCCACTTTGTCATGCAAGTGGAAATATGATTTTTACTGTCAGTGGTATTTTTCCACATAAGTGTTAGAAATAAAGGATATGTCATGGCCAGCAGTGAGATAATGATAAATATCCCCACAAATAAGGCTGACCGGATAACTTATGAGCAACAAAATCATGAGTGAGTTATGGCCGGCCACACAAGTGGAGATATTTATCACATCTCCCTGCTGGCAGGACATATTCTATTCATCCTATTTCTTTAAAATATAATTTTACTTTTTTTTATATTATCATGAAAAAATATTTCAACAGTTCCCTAACCACACATGTAGAATACATTCCGGTAATAAATGGGCTACACTGTGTTATGTGAAAAAAGAAATAAATGCAATTGATGGTAATACAAGAAAGTTTTTTGAAGAGCTGGTGTAAAATTCACAGAACGATGTTTAAGGTTGAAGGAAATGAATAATTGCCAGGAAATTGCTGTTTCCATGATGTCATATAAACACAACTTGACATTTGATTAAGTGAGGATGCAGACACAATAGACTTCCTCAATCACTTGTACTGCTGTTCATCACAGACAGGCAATGGCCCCCATTAGAATGGAGGGAAAGCCTAAATTGTAATGAGATTTCTGCTGTGCACACCTATTACTAAAGTAATCAGTAAATAAGTTGGCTAGCTTTTACTGGAGTATTGAATGAATTGAGAAATTGAATTGAGAGATAATTAGTAGACCTTAGACACCCTGAATAGATCAAGATATATGCGATGTTTTTTATATAAATATCTTTTAACTGTCTATGTTTTCTTGTCACCTCCTCCAGAAAAGTGCAGGGTTTTGCATCATTACATACTCACGGCAATTCAAAATATTGCAACGACATCCATTAATATAGCACCTTCATTGTAACAAAACAACCCAAGGAGCTTTTCAGGCATTCTATCAAACTAAACTTGACACCAATCCACATAAAGAGGGAGCAGGGCAAATTACCAAAACTTTGATCAAAGAAGCAGGTTTCAAGGGGCTCCCTAAAGGAGGGAAGAAAGAGGATAGGAAATCGAGATCATTTGTAGGTGAGGGCATATTTAACAACAGAGCAGCTACTAAAAACAGAATGACCTAGAACCTTGAATTAGAGGACTGATGTTACAAGTGGCAGGGAGAAATTTAAAACAGAGGTGATAATTTTAAAATGAAGATGTTGCTTAACCCAGAGTAATTGCAGGGGAATGAATGGACACAGGATGATGAGATCTTGTACACGACAGGAACCAGTCTGCAGAGTTTTAGATGATCTCACATTTTCTGAGAGTAGAATGTATGCACAACCTAGGTGGCAATAGAGTGATGCATCTGAGAGCAAGAAATGTGGAGGCATGTGAAGCAAGAGGAAGGCATGGAGAGTTGTGGTGGTACTGTTCCACTAAAACAGAACTGATTAATTGGTATGCTGATAAAACTCAATTAAGAAAGGTGGGAGAAGGCTTCTGTGGAGTATAAACACTAACATATATTGCTGGGCCTAATATCCTGCCATAAGCTCAACTTAGTTTTACACACCATGCATATCCCAACATTTTTTATAATATCAAGGGAAAGTGAAGGGTAAAAAGTGCTTAATATGGATTGTATGTTGCATAAAATGTACAATACCGAAACAGGTCCATCCTGGAACTCTAGACAATCATCACAGACCTTTCTATCAAACCCAATACACATAACTTTCTGTTATTTTCTCTTCTGTGTGTTTATTTGGCTTCCCTTTAAATACATCTGCACTATTTACCTCGTTACTATCTGGTGAAGGGAATCCACATTCTCACCATTCTCCGGGTAAAGAAGTTACTCCTGAATGCTTCTGTGGATTCATGATAACTTCCTTCTATTTATGATTTTCCCATCATAAACTGGAACATCGTCACCCATCTACCTTCCCAAACCTTAATCCGTCCAGTGTCACTGGAAAGTTAATTCACCTGGACATGGCCCTTACTGGCTTCATTAGTTGAATTATTTCATCCAGTGCTTCTCAGGCCTTAAGGTCCAGCAAAATTAAATTATTACTTTTGTTCGTATTAGATTTGGCATTAGTACTTCAACTGTTATAAAAGTAGCATTCAATTGGCTGAAAATTGAGCTTCAAGATGGTTTTCAGTAAAATCAAAGCAAATTTTAGTTGAAATGGTCCTGAGTTCAAGAATATGGGAAGGATCACTGGAGACAGACATCTAATTAGGAATTCTTTAAAAAGATTACAAATAATTACTGCCGTCATAATAGGTTATCTTATTTTTTATATTCATTTTTCATGACCAGGTTTTATTGTCCTTAAGAAGGTGGAAGTAAGCCACTTTTTTGAACTGTTGCATTCCTTTGGGTGAAGGTACTCCCACAATTCTGTTGGGTAAGGAGATCCAGGATTTAGACCTTGTCACAATGAAGTAGCATGATATTATTTCAGTTCAGAATGGTATGTGATGTAGAGGGGAAATCTATGGTTGGTGGTATTCCCTTCTATTTGCTGCCCTTGCCCTTCTAAATGGTAGAAGTCATTGGTGCTAGCCTAGCCAAAGCAAGTAAATGAAATCCATTTTGTAGTTGGTACACAATGCAGTCACTGTGTGCAGATGGTGAAGGGAATTAATGTTTAGGGGGGTGGACAGGGTGCCAGTCAAGTGGGCTGCTTTGTGCTGAATGGTGATGAGCTTCTGAAGAGTGGTTGGCACTGCACTTATCCAGGCAAGTCAAGAGTATTGCATCATGCTCCTGACTTGTCCCCCTGTAGATGGTGGAAAGAATGTGGTGTTTCAGGATATGAGTCACTTTTGCAGAGAATACCCTGCTTCTGACCTGCTCTTGCAGTCACAGATGAATTTCTGGTCAATAGTGACCCCTCCAAGCTATTGATGTTGTGAACCATTAAATGTCAAAGGTTAGTGTCCCTGTTGTCAGAGACTCTTGTGGCTAAGATGCTATTTGTCCCTGTCTGAATATTGTCCTGCTTTTGTTGCATGCAGGCAGGGGCTGCTTCATTTGCTGAGAGTTACAAACAGTGTGGAATCATCAGCAAACATCTGAGGTCATGATGGAATGAAGGTCATTGGTGAAGAATCTGAAGATGGTTGAACCTCAGACTCTGCCCTGATGAATTCCTGCAGTGATGTCCTGGGGTTGGGGTGATTGACCTCTGACAACTGTAACCATCTTCCTTTGTGGGAGGTATGACTCCAAATTGGATTGTGTTCAACATGATGCTAATTAGCTTCAGCTTTACAATGGCTTCTTGATGCTGTTTTAATGTCAAAGGCACCCTCTCTGCCCTCACCTCTGGAACTCAATCCTTCAGTCCATGTTTGGATCAAAACTATAAGGTGGTCTGGAGCCAACTGGTCCTTGCAAAGCTTAAACTGGCCACCAACGATATGGGTATGAGGGAAGAAATGTCACTTAGTACTAATATCACTAGTATTAGTACTTAATACTAGTTTGGCCATACCTTCCATCACACTACTAACAATCTTTGATCCAAGCAATGCATGGTGAAACATGAAAATACGAACAAATATCAACATTTCCGTTATGCTGGCAATCTATAGGTTACTGACACAGGTAGTTTTCAACAGCTTTCATTCTCGTCTTTATAATATTATAGATATCCAACAGCTTCTGATTTGGAAGATTCTAATTGAGCCCTGCCACTGAGCTGCCACCAGTAATCTGCATTACGTATTTCTGCAGGGGACTGAAGAAGCCTGCAAATCTATAACTTGACTTGATGATTAAAAATGAATTGAAAATTCCAATTCATATTCTTTTTTTTCATTCCTCTCCTTTGTTCTACTTTTGCCAACCTTATTAAAAAGTAACTTCAATAAATTAAAGAAACAGCCCATGTTATGTGGGTAGTTTTGGTTGCTAATAGTTTTATATGCAACTCCAGTGAGTTGAGCTCAGCTGATTACTACATTTAAATTGCATTTTGCACTAAATACATTTGAGGTCACTGTCGAAATAAAGAACTCAGCTACTTGCTTAGATGCCCTTCTTCACTCAAACCACACTATGTTTCTCAACTCAACAATCCTTTTTTAACCTTTGACTTCAATTTTCTTTCAGGTATTCCTTTGCTCTCAGTTTTCATTGAACTTTCCCTTCCATTTTTTATGTCTCTCTCTCTCCTCTGTTACGAAGTCAGCTTCAATTTTCAGACAGCTCCATAAAATTCCTTAGTGCATTGCAGCACTGCCATTATGCCACCCTTTAATGGTATGAGAAACCCTCACATCACACTCAATCGTGCTCCTCTACCACTGTGATGCTAACTCCTCCACTTGTCACAATTTTTATATTATTTTTAAAATTACTTTTAATCTCAAGCATTCAGACACAGCCACTGACTGGGTTCTCAAGACTTTTCTTTTGAATGATAAAGAACAGCTCCAAACACAGAAAGCAGACAAAATTTTCCATTTTCTCATAGAGCAGGGTTAAATATGTCAGGAGCCATCATTGCTGTCTTTGATGTGAACTACCTTTCTAGTCAGGCTTGACACATATTCCCTCACACCAGTGCTCTTGCTAGCTATCCACTCCTACACTGTGATACATTTTTCTCCATGTTCCCTCTTTAGTTTCTTTGCTGTTTTTTTTCCCTCTTGTACATTCACTCAGCTGAATTCTGAACCATGTTCAGATGGCCAGAATTTAATCAAGAATTTACCTCTTCCTTGACTCAGCAGTGCAATTGGCCAGATTATCCTGGACCCGGACCATTTCCCAGACTCGTTCGGGAACCTAGCCATATATTCTCCGGAGGCGGAGGACCAGACAAGCTGAGCCTCCAGACCTAAGAAGCATCCCATGAGGCAGAATGGGTTCAAAGCAACCAGTAGACTTTAGGCAGCATATGCTGAGGGCTGCCCATCCCCTTGTCAGCTTATAAAGGCTTTTCAACTGATTTTTTAATGCCTTTGATAGCTGGAGATATTTAAAAACCATTCAAATGATAAATATAATTGCAACTGACAAATAAGTAAAGACATTAAAATCAAGTAAGATAATTCACATACTTACCTGTGTTTCTACAAAGGCAGCAAGCCATTCAAATAACCAGAGCTGGAGACACAAGAGGCTGCAGATACTGGAATCTGGAGCAACAAACAATCTGCTGGAGAACTCAACGGGTCGAGCAGAGTCCATGGGAGGAAAATAATTGTCAACGTTTCGGGTCGAAACCCTGGATCAGGACTGGTTTCCACCCGAAAGGTCGATAATTCCTTTCCTCCCATAGACGCTGCTTGACCCACAGAATTCCTCCAGCAGATTGTTGCTGCAAATAAACAGAGCTCCTGTCCATACATCTGTACTTGCAGGTGGAAAGCTGTGGGGAAAAATGAAAAGTGCAGCCAGTCCCCCTCTGCATGTCACACAACTGGTATGTCCAGAAGCAAGGTGGGGGTTCAAGCACACCAGCATCTGCCTACCAGCTCATTTCAGCCTTCTGCGTTTGACTAAGTATTCATGACTTCTTGATTCAAGCTGAGCCACAAACAACAACTGACCTATCCTTGCAGAAGCATCAGCTCGATTCAGACCATTACCCCTCTCCTATTCCTGGCCACAGAACATTGCAGTCTGCACCATTTTGGTGTCAATAGGTCAGGTAATGTCACGTCAATGGCCTGGTTCATCGGAATACTACTTCCTAATGGTTAGGTGGGGATGCCACTCATTAAATAGCAGAAAGGTATCAGAGCAATAAGTTTATTGTAGTGGGGGGATTTGAACTTTCCCAGTATCAACTTGGATTGCCTTAGTGCAAGCAGTTTAGGTGGGGCGGAACGTCAGGTGCATCCAAGAAAGGTTTCAGAGACAATATGCAGAGTCCTGCTGGAGACTGGGCAGTACTCGACCCTACTTTAGGAAATGAAACTGGGCAGCTGGTGGAAGTGTTGGTGGGGGAGCTCTTTGGGAACAGTGACAATAACTCTGTAAGTTTCTAGGTAGTTATGGAAAGAGATAAGGTTGGCCCTCAAGTTTAGTTCTTGAATTGGGGGGGAAGGCTGTTTAAAATAGCATAAGAGAAGACCCAGGAAAAGTAAATTTGGAGCAGAAACTTGCAGGTAAAACAACAGCTGACTAGTGGGAGGATTTTTTAAAAAGAGTCGAGTACTGCCCAGTCTCCATTGGGACTCTCTGCATATGTTTCAGAGGCATTTAGACAGACACTTAAATAGGCAAGACATAGATGGATACAAACCTAGTGAGGGACAATGGGATTAGTGTAGACAGGCAGAAAGGTCCACATGGATGTGATAGTCCAAAGGGCCTGTTTCTATGCTGTACAACTCTATAACTATGACTCTGTGAGCACTGCAAGCAATGAAAGTGACCACAACAAAACTGTCAACGGCCAAAGCTAAGCAAATTGATATGACAGAAAATACTTCAGACGCAACATTCATTTTTTGCTTCAAATGTGAGAAAGAGTTTCTCACCAAGATTAATGAAATTGTAATAATGTGCAGCTTTCAACCATGTGCTTTTGTGATAATATGATTTTGCTAGTGTCAACGGAAATATAGCATCCAATCACAATGTTGCTATAATAATGATTCTTTCACACTTCTCAAGCAGCTAATAAGCCAGTTAACCATTACAATTGTCAATTTTATTTGATAATTCATTTGCAGAATGTGCAACTGTTGTACAAAGTTTCTGAATATCAGCAGAGAAAAGAAATGGAAAATCCCAACACATTTTTTGGAGGTATCAATCCCTTGGCAATAGATGGCAGCCGAGATCAATACTATCTCAGGCACTTGGTAGACCTTGCAGAAGGTCTAAAGAAAGTGCACAAAAAAGCTCACAAAGCTAAGGAATAAATGAGAATATGAAATTATCTGACAAGATATTTATGAAGAAGATAGAGAACACAGTGGCATGGTGTCAAGACAACAACCTCTACCTTAATGTCAGCAAAACAAAAGAGCTGGTCATTGACTTCAGGAAGTGGGGTGAAGTACATGGGCCTGTCTATATCAATGGTGCTGAGGTGGAGATGATTGAGAGCTTCAAGTTCCTAGGTGTAAGTATCACCAATAACTTGTCCTGGTCCAGCCATGTAGATGCCATGGCCAAGAAAGCTCACCAGTGCCTCTACTTCCTCAGAAGGCTAAGGAAAGTTGACATGTCCCTGATGATCTTCACCAATTTTTACAGATGCACCATAGAAAGTATTCTATCCGGATGCATCACAGCTTGGTATGTCAACCGCTCTGCCCAAGACCACAAGAAACTGCAGAAATTGTGAACGCAGCCCAGTCCATCATGAAAACCAGTCTCCCCTCAATGGACTCTGTCTTCACTTCCTGCTGCCTCAGGAAAGCAGGCGACATAATCAAGGACCCCTCCCACCCCAGTCATTCTCTCTTCTCCCTCCTCCCATTGGGCAGAAGATAAAAAAGCTTGAGAACACATTCCACCAGGCTCAAGGACAGCTTCTATCCCGCTGTTATAAGACTCTTGAACGGACCTCTTATACAATGAGGATGAACTCTTGATCTTTCAATCTATGTTGTCATAGCCCTTGCACTATATTTATCTAGGTGCACTGCACTTTCTTTGTAACTGTAACACTACACTCTGCATTGTTTTTGTTTTCCTTTTGTACTACCTTAATGTACTTATGTGTCAAATGATCTGTCTGGATAGCATGCAAACAAAAGCTTTTCCATTGAGGGCTGTCACCGCATTTGAGAGAGGTTGAGGTTAAGGACTTCTGCTGTAGGTCAGTCACAAGGTATTAGTTCCCTGCACTCTATGTTTTTCATTGTTGTTTCCACTTGAATAATGGATTGTTGACTGCTCTTTCTCAGCATAGTTGGAGTGATCATAAACCCATTGTGGTGGTTTTATTAAGTCTTTGTAAGTGCGGAGTTTGGTTTTGCCCATGAATTTTTTCTAACTTATGGAGAAAAACGAAATGTCGATATAATACTCAAATGGTTTGGTGTGCTTATGTGCTTGTAATATCTTGTGCATTGTCTCAGGAAATGGAATACAATTCCAGCAATTTACTGTCTAAAATTGAAGAGGACCAAATCCTTGACTGGGGTCCCCAAGAATGCAAAGGGGGAGTGGGAACTGGGGCTCCAATGTGTTAAAGGCAGCACGGGGATCAGTACCTGGTGAGCCAGATCACTAACCATTAGGATATCTGAACAATCAGAAAGTGGATTATTGGAGTTTTACTGTACTGTGGTTGATTCATCTGATAGGGATAACTTTACAAGACATATTAGTAAATGGACAACTTTGTCCCTTGAAATCAGTTTTTTTTGTTTATGATTGGACCAAGGTTTACAGTTGAGTTGCCTTGGTGAGGGTATTGTAAGGGTATAAATTTAAGTTCAATACAAGGCGAGTAGGAAATAAATCTCTTTCAATATAGTGAGAAGTGATCTTTGCAGTAATTGTGTTATTTTCCATTGTAATTCAAGACTGAGTCATCTGAACAAGCAAAGCTCAACCAACCTTATTGCATCCCAAAAATGAGATTTAAATATGCTAATGAAGTGACCTGGTTCACATTGTATGGGATGTGCCACTAAAAGAAAATAGCAGTTGGCACAGAGACAGCAGCCTAAGGACATGTTCCCCATTTAATTTTTTTTGCCTGAGACCAGAGAATGTATTGTGTGGGATTAGTAATGTGACATAGATTGAAAAAAGGGAAAATACGAGAGATACTCAGCTGTCTGTGGGGAGTGCAACAGAGTTAATGATTCAGGTTGATGATGTTTCAACTGATGACAGCTGGCTCCTAGTGCCAGAATCATGTTCAGGCAGGTCCACCTAAAAATTTAGTTTAGTTGAGTTTATTGTCACATACACTAGGGTGCAATGAAATGCCTTGCTCGCATGAAGTTCACAAAGTAAGAGTATACATGGTAATAATAAGTACAACAATAACTACAGCGACGAGTGCAAAACAACAGAATGGTGCACAACACAGTAGTGCAAACTGAGGTAGTGCAAAAGAAATGCTGAAGTGACGATAAAGGAAGAGGTAGAATTAAGGGTTTATAAACATGGCAGCACCACCTGAAAGGGGCTGTGAAAGAGGTGATTGGTTCAGAACCTTGATAGCAGTGAGGAAGAGGCTGTTCCTGAGTCTGGTCGTCTGGGCTTTCAAGCTCCTGTATCTTCTCCTAGAAGGTAGAAGAGAAAAAAGGGAATGGCCAGGATGGTAGGCATCCTTGATGATACTGTTAGCCTTCCTGAGGCAACGCACCATGAAGATGTACTGGATGGAAGGATGTGATGAGCCTACAATGGACGAGATAGTGTTTACCAGTCTCTGCAGGGGCCGACTGTCCAGACCAGAGCAGTTGCCATGGCAAGCTGAAATGCAACCCATCAGGATACTTTCTGAAGTGCTTCGGCAGAAGTTTGAGAGAATCCTCATCTGCTTCTGCACCACTTGCACATCACTGCACTTATCTGAGTTGTCAAGCACACTGAGAGCCCTGAAGTTTCTCATGAAAGATTGTCGACAGATACTGCTGGACCTGCTGAATATCTTTAGCACCTTTTTCCATTTTGTTTAATGTTGTGGCCTTTGTGACTAAGAAGCATCATGATACCAGGATAGTTTTAGGATTCTGGTGATGTATTTGGTATGACATCTGATCTGGCACAACAAGTTTCAAACTACAATGTTAGTTTACTACAGAATAGGATTTTAGAAATTTTAATAGATCATAATGATCTTCCCAAAACTATTCCGAATCCTTGCCTTAAAATGCATTTTGGATACAGTCAAAATGGTGACTACAAAAAGAAATTCACATTGATGATCATGCTTGGCAATATAATACAAATTTAGGGCAATATTTGATATTTTAAAAACCAAACTCCTGATGAAGAAGTAAACAGCACTGTTGGATTCATGATATTTAGATACACACAGGCTATGAAATGATCCAAATTGTCAGGACCCAGTAGAAATTTAAATGGTCCCTACAAAATTATCAAGCAAGCTTAAGCCAAGGCAAATATTAATTAGTGGCACATATGGTAATGAGGATTAAAATTATGTCCAGTTTTACAAATGCTATTGTAGCAAAGGCAGTAAGTGATGATTAGATTGTGCCCAAAATGTCACCACTGGAAATGTAGCCAAGCTACAAATAACAGTTGAAAAAAATTCGGGCTAGAAATTCTTTGCAGCATATATTCACGTGGAGAGGCACAGTAGTTATGATAATATTTTGCATAAATGAGATTTTACATGGGAAAGATCACACTAGTGATCACTTTGTGTAAAATTGCACCCATTGTGAAATTGGCCTGGGTATTCACTTTATTGTGGCTGGTAATTATCTGTCGTTAGCCATGTAGCTAAAGACATTGCAAATTATGCACAATTCCACCATCGCTGGAAGAGATTGCCATTTCTTTTGTGTGTTCCATGACCTTTGAAGCTCACACTCAAAGAGCCAAGGAGCATATCATGCAGGATTTGGGAAAGAGATGACAGTTAAAGGGTCTACACTGTCACCTTTGTATGGTCAACATTATGTGAAATGGTACAGTGCTTTTCCCTTCACTGATTCCAGACTTCTTGTACAGATCATTTCAAAGCTACCTTCTGAAATCTCCAGCAGTTTAATCAGCCCATACCTAGAAGTTCCTCAGAGCCACTCATTGCACGGGAGTCAATCAAGCAAATTAATTGTTTAGAAGATAATTGCACTTGTCCCCCTTCCCCGTATTACCCCTCAGCATTTTCTACTGTTGTACCATGGTAATCAAGGGTAGATTTGTTTAAGCTGTTACTCACTTCCCAGTGATCAGTATGGCACTTGCAAGCTCTGCCTTCTGTTCCTGATGGGAACTGCTCAGATCCTATTTTTGCTCATGGCACCTATAAGTTCTGCATGCTGCTCTTGACAGGAATTGCACTGATCTCATTTTAGTGAGTGATCTATGCACAGAATGCCAGAGCTCTCCTCTCAATGGAATTCTGTCCAATTTCACTTTTTTGCAGCAGACTTGGGGGTAATATCACACTTGTGTGCTGGTTGAATGTACCAAAAGAGGGTGAAACCCCATCTCTAGTCAGTGAACTCCAGCTACCCATGGTGCACAGAGGTCTTCCCTCCACAAACTCCTGCTCAGATCATGGAAAAAATATTGGAGAGCAGATTGGGGTTGATGGGTAGATGATTGCTGGTGGATACTCAGAGTGGGGAACAGGATTATGGGCAAAGAAATGATCAGGGAAGACTATTGGGGAGGAGATCAGTGGGGGCTGAGGAGTGGATCTGGGAAAGGGCTGGGAAGGAGATTGGGAATCCTGGAGATCACTAATTTCACATAGGACAAACACTTCCTTTTGAGGTTTGGCTTTTTATCTTGCACAGTTTCAGCAGAAATTAGGTTATTAAAACCTGGTTGTCCTATGAGTAAATAAAAATTTGTTTTTCAGATCACTGAGATTGAAAATTTCACCACCGATAGTTTTTGAGTAGTGCATTGTTGTTAACATTGTCTGGGGAAGTTTTAATTCAGAGAAAAGTGATAAGGAGAATGAAAATTCTAAAATCACACTGAAAAATGAGGGGACAGACTTCTTAGTGAACGGTCAGGCACACAGCAATGTGTGCAATTTTTCGGTTAACCAATTTTTCATCATTGCACCTTTTCTTTTGGAGTTCTCCAAACAAATCTTCAGTCCATTAAATTAATCAAATGTTAAAAAGTTCCTAAAACTGTGGCCCCAACAGTTAATTATGGGCATTAGTCTGGTCAGTTTCAATGTGGAATCATAGAAAGTTATGGCATAGGGATAGGCATTCAGCTCAACTTCTCCATGCTGGGAACATACTTAATTTGTCACCAACAAAAAAAGTTATTCCAGTTGAGCGGTAGATTGATGTGAAAGGCATCTGATCTCAGTATTCATTTTGTGTCTTCATAACATCAAAGGATATTCCTAAACTGAAACTATGTTACTGTATCAGCAAGCTTCTTTTCTCCATTACATATGGCAATGACATAAATGAGAGGCAGCACGGTAGTGTAGCAGTTACTATTACAACGCCAGCGACCCGGGTCCAATTCCGGCCACTATCTGTAAGGAGTTTATATGTTTTCCCCATGTGTCTGCGTGGGTTTCCTCCGGGTGCTCCGGTTTCCTCCCACATTCCAAACACGTACAGGTTAAGAAGTTGTGGGCATGTTATGTCGGCACCGGAAGCGTGGCGACACTTGTGGGCTGCGCCCGGAACACTCTACACAAAGATATATTTCACTGTATGTTTCGATGTACATGTGACTAATAAAGAATTCTTATCTTATCTTATCATTTAATTTCTTTTGACAGTCTTGGTAACTCAACTGTCATTTATCTAGTGATGTTTGAATGCATTATCTTAGGGTCTGGGCCCTCCTGCCAGTGTATCAAATAGGTTGTCAAGGTCATGCCAGATAGGTGATGCCACAGAGAGCATTATCTGAACATACAAATGCAGCCTGCATATCTGGAAAGGGGCCCAGATTGGGTTTGTTAATAAAATGCTTCCAGTGTTTTGTTTTTTGTAAAAGAGAAGAGATTCATGATCGATAGCTTTCCAGCTTACCAAGAGGTGGTGAGCTGGAGAATTACTCCATGATGTTATTGGCTCAATCTAGTTACCTTACAGTAAAAGTAGCAGCTGGAGCTTATGTGCCGAACCTTTTCAGGGAGGTGGGATCCTGTGATACTGTCAACTAATTTCAAGGGAATGTAGATTGTTTCCTTGAGCTCAGAAAGAACAGAAGTAGCCTGGGAAGGTATTTGGACTAAACTCTTTCTGATAACAAAATAGGCAAAACAGCCAGCACAGCCTCAACTTACAGCGAATTAAAAGAAAACAATTGAAACTAACTTTAGGACTTATACCCTGTACCCAGTTAGTACAGGTGAGACCTTGGGACCACAGCAAATTAAAGGAAAATTTTCTGTTTATGCTCAAACTGCAAAAGGTGTGTGTTATACTGAGGAAGAATACGGAGGGGTCCTGCCTACCCAGCCTTCCCACTTCCCTCTCTTGGATGTCAAATGTGGCTGTGCTCTGGGCATCATTACTAACTACAATTCTCCTCTATGTGGTCAGCTTCTGTTGAACTTTGGAAAATGGCTTCAGTCTAGAAAATCAACCTGCACCGTAAAAAAATCTTTGAAATTTGTTCCCATTTCTGCTCCACTAACTATCACATCATCAACACTCATATAGGCTGCTCACTAAGTATCTGGGGAAGATTCCACTTGAAGACAGCAACCCTGTCATTCCAGATAGAAATCTCCAAAACATAGTCCAGCAGTTAAGTAACACACTGCACGGTATCACTTTGGCTATCCCACAAATTCAGAATCCAGGTTTCTCCAAAGTTGAAGCTACACAAAAACTTGACTCATTCCACTACAGAACAACATCCACTGCTTTGTGTGCACTTTGGGACATGAATGTAACAAATTAAGAAGAAAAGTTCCATAAAAATAAGAAGTTCATAACATGAAGGACCATTGGCTCAAATGTTGCTGGGTTTTACCTTCAGAAGTGCCGAAATGCCTCAGGATTCCTGTACCAACAGAAAAATCCTGACCTTACTGGCCAAGCTCCTCTGATGATTTCCCAGCCACTTTCCACTGCTGGACTGCACATGGATGGCAACTGCGAAGCAGGAGCTTGCTGGAGATTCCCAGCATTTATGTAGCACAGTATTTATAGCTGTTAGGAAGGAAGCTAAGACCAGAATGAGCTACATCCTTTTAACATTATTTATGTTTGCTGTGATACTTTGAATTATTTAGTATTTTCAGCTGATTTATTTTGAAATATAACTTTCAAAAACTTTAAATTGTTTATTTTGTTTTTAATAATTTTTGACTGTTTCTGAATGTCAGGAACATGCAGAAGCAGTGAAAACCTGGTCAGTTTTGTTATATGGCAAAGCTAACGGTGCCGCTTGGCCATTTGTCAAAGGTTTCTTCAGCACTTTGTTCTGGCCCACCCACTGGACAGGATTATGTTGCAGTTGGATGCAGGATGGTCTTCACCAACAAATTCTTCAGGTTTTTGTGAAAGGTAAGTTTGAGAGAATGATGTGCCTCAGTATCAAGTGGGGGCAGCAGACCCCAATCAGTAAAACCTGGGCCAAGTTAATTCTCTTTATTACTCTCTCTCCACTACTGATCTACAGTTAAAGTATCAGTTTATTCTTACCCTTTTGTTGGCCCTGCTTTGTAGGTGTGATAACTCAGTGTCTGAGTTTCCTCCTTTCCCTTTGGGAATACATCTCACCTTCCCTGCAGGGTTCAGCTGAGTGCAGGGATTCACATTGCTCTTATACTTGACATCCAGCCATTTAATACATTGGTGCTTGAGAATGCAGATTTCTGTAAGCAAATCAATTTTGAAGTAAGGGATCTTTGTATTAGATCTTAATATGAATGAAGCTATTTGTATATCAACTGGCTGAAATCCAGTTCTGTAATTGACGTATTAGGTTATTCAACTTTTAAATTTACTGTTTAATCTCCTGTGGAGGTGGAATGGAATAAAGTGGGGGGTAGTTGCATCAGGATACAAAAATATTTTCAGGCTCCATTTTAAAATCATGCTAGTTTAATGCTAGTTTAAAATAAAATCAACAATAGACTAAGAAGCAGAGAAACCAGGTTGGGTGAAGCACAAGGGTTTCTTTGCAGGACAGGTTAAGGTGCTGATATATATATATATATATAAATATAGAATCCCAGAGCACCAGTACTGGTGGGAGGTTGTAACCACAAGGTCACAAGTTTACATAGATAGGTTTCATTATAAATTCAGACAGAAGAATTTATTATATGAAAATCTGACAACAGGAAGCAAGGTTCTGTAGACACAAAGTCTGTACACACACAAAATTTTTTTAAGTATTATATACAGATGGTTCAAGAATTTTACAGGTCATTATCGTTTCTGCCACTTTGATCTTATCATTCAATGTGCATTAGAGATGAAGTTAATAGATCCTGAGTTGGGATAAAGAAGAGTTTAGTTTGCCTGAATCGTAATTAAGCTTCTGAAGTACATGGATTGCGTATACAGCTCTAAAGTATAGGGCATGAGGGAGAACAGCAGAAAATGATTCCAAAAATGTTCCTCAAAACTAAATAAGTAGGTGTGTGTTAGAGTATGTGGTGATATTTCAGTGGCTTGTACCCTTGGCACACTAAGGCAAGTTTGTTTCAGCATGATGTCCAGAAGCCAATAGTAGGTCTATATTTTTTGTGTTCACTGTTGCCTGAGTAATACCATTGGATATGGAATGCCAAATATGACTGGCTAATTGGACTTCTCCCATCTGAAGTTAATGTTCTTTATTGAGAGTCTGTATTGAGGGTGAGCACTGCCAACAACACAGTATTATACCTTAATATTATGAAGCTCAAGATGTAGCCTTTATTCTGATCACGGCTGACATTTGGTGATGTCATCTAGCATTGTTATCGGTCACAGGGATGCTAGAGATATATATCTATGATTAAAAAATCATTCCTTTCCGGGGCAATGCTACTCTAATTTTCCAATATGGATAAAACATTTAAACTTTCATTGTCTAAGAAAAGAAAACAAATTATTTTAAGAAATCTTAGAGATTACAAGAAGAATTTGCAATATTTTAGCTATCCACTTTCCATAGCCTGTTTTGAAATCTTGCCCATTCTTGGATTGAGCCTTTTTTAAAATCTTTCCTGACAGCGGTTTATTTGGTTAACTGTGCAACGGTTTCTAATAGGGTTCAGGGTGCAGAAAATAAGAATAGAATGAAAAAATATCTATTATCAGTAATGGTGATCATGAAACCTATTGGATTGTTGTAAAAGCACATCTGGTTCACTAATGTCCTTCAAAGAAAGGAATCTGCCATCTATGTCCACTCTCCAGACCCATCAATGTGCTTGACTCCTAACTGCTCAGTGAAGAGGCCATTGAGGAGGGGCAATAAATGGTGGGATTGCCAGTGACGTCCACATCCTGTGAAAGAATAAGTTGAAAAAATGCTCTGGAGAATACTTGCTCATAACTAGTATGTGCCTCAAGCAATATGAATGATAAAACAAATTGCTATGCATGTTATTGTCTTTCCAGTGATTGCTCACAGTGCTTAACTACTAATATTGTTGTAAATGTGAAAAATAAAAACAATTAATATTTTCAACTAATACTTTCAAAGTAGATTTTCAGCATGGAACAGGGAGAATGGACTGGAAGGTGATAGGGTTAATGATGAAGTGTGTCAGGAGAGATAAACACCAGCATTGACCAACTGGGCTGAACTGTGATTATTGCCACAAATTCTACAACCTGAGCAAGAACAAAATTTGTATATTTTAATTTTCAAATTGATATATTCCATTTCCAGCATTCTTCCCTTCAACACTAGAATTTATGCCAGTATTTAAAATGCCCATTAACGAGCAGAGACTGAGGAAACACCACAGACACACCAGTACTTTCTCTTCCTTTGACCTTATGGATGCACTGTGGTTGGGCCTGGAATTCCCTTTGCATTTAGACCTGGATATGCCCTGAGAATGGACTCAGTTGCACAGCTTAAAAGATCAGAGAATATTAAATGTAAGCAAGTTACAGGTATAACTCTGATATGCCAAGCCCTCTTGATCTTTTGCCTTGGACACTTAAACCTTCCACCCTGTTGAAACTCCTCTTCTAAACTCAGCAAGTGCAGTAAAGATTCTCTAATTGCACTCATTTAGTGGTTTCCAGATTTTCAGGAGTAGCTGGAGACAGTCATTTTTCAAATCTTTTAATTGTAAGCATTTCAAACAATGTATCTTGTACAATCTGCTTTACACGACATTTCTTTTCCAATGAAAATGTAAGGAAAAAGACAAGCCCAGTTAAAAAGCCGCAAAACTATTTCAAATGAAGATTCTTAGAAATGCTTTGTTGGAATACACTTTAAGGTTCAAGGAAGAAAAAGTACTGTGGTGTTTTCCTGGCCTCTGATTGTTTATAGGCATATTAAATTCTGGCATAATTTGAATGAACAGGGCAATACCTAGGTGCAATTTGCCATCAGTGGAATGGATATAGATACATGCATGATTTCAGATGCAATTTCTTGGTCAACCTGTCTTGAAGTCTTCAAAGTCATATTTTTAGAAGGATTATTGACATGTTCAAAGTGCAGGTCAGAGCTCATGTGCTGAGTAGAAAATAATTGCAGCAGAAAAGGACAAAGAGTTGATTACTCTGATGCCAAATTCTTGAAAACTGGTGGATTCATTGCAATATGATGAGGATCAAAAGAATTGGAACTATAACCCTTTGTAATAAAAATATAACCATTTGTTTCTTGAGTCTTTTGCCGGTGTGCTTTATCTTTCTAAAACAAAATACAATTTTTACTCAAGTTTACTGATTGCTCAGAAAATTATCAAAGAAAGTCAAGCATAGAAATACATTGACTTATAAATGAACATTCTTGTAGACAGTGCTTGAAAATAAGTTCTGTCTCTAACCGGACATTATTTGAACCATTATTCTCCCAGTACAAAAACATCGTGCAGGAAACATTAATAAACAGTGAAGAAAACACCAAATCTTCAGACATGTTGAAATATTGTGCAGATCCCTTCTCCAACCTAAAAACAACAGAGTTCACATAGGTTCACAAGGATCTCTTGATTTTAAATACTTCATTAAAATATTATTGTCATAAAATTCAGAAGTACAGATTTGCATAAATAAATATCTTTGATATGTAAGATTATATTTTGTAAAAGGTTTGATGATTGCTCAAACAATTAGAATAGTTGGATTTTGTAACAGTCCTATAATTGCAAAATATTGTGCACAGTTCCACTTTCCAGTAATTTAGTAATATAAATGATGCAGTCACTGGAATTTGAGCTGAATGCACTTTTTAAAAAAGCCATGTGGGATTGAGGTTGTAAATGAAACAATTTCACACTTTCTAAAGACCATGATTTCAAAATTCTGTAATAAAAAGTCAGACAATCTGGATTCCACTATGTTAAACTAATTGGTTATTATCCCATTAAATATATATCTTATATTAATATTTCCATTCATCATAATGCACAAGGATGATTTTCTGTAACATTTGAATACCGATAATTGTTTTGAAGCAGAAGTGTGAAAAACACTACTTCACTAAGTGAAAAGATGTTGACTGGATGAATCAAGTTTTGATGTAGCACATATAGGGTTAATTTTACAACTGCTTCAAGTATTTACTCTTATCACACTAATTCATATTGTTGAGTAATGTCTTTTCTGGACTGCTTTCCAAGCTTTTATTCTGTGTTTGAATCAATCCATATATGAACTTGAAATTATTCAAATATTTTGAAAGTGATTCCATTTGATTTCCTCAGAGAACTTAATCATGCAAACTATGACCTTTACTGGCACTTGTTGGCAGTAAAATTGTCCCACTGTCAAGATGTCAAAGGGCATCTCTCACAGTGAATGTCATTCAGTTGTCATGGTGCCAAATGGCGTATCACGAAAGAAATAAAATAATTGATCAATAATTATGCTATCCCGCAACACTTTTCATTGCAAATAAATGGTTCATAAGATTAACGTGTAATGGATACCAGCAATCAATTGTCTGTTTGTCATATAAAAACAATACAAATCTTTTTTATGTATTTGGAAGAATGTCTATAAAGGTGATAACAGGTAAATAATTATATTTGTCTATGTTCTCCCATCTGTCTGAAACACAGCAAGGTCTAAACTATTGTACTTTATACATGGAAATGAATGAAGTAACTGTGGCTTCTGGTGCTCAAAATTCACTCCTGTGCAGTTTCCTCAAACAGTTTGTCTTACATTTTTTTTTAATGGTAATCCAATAAAACGTAGCTTTTAAAAATACGATGACCATGGATTTTATCTATCACTTTTATTATGATGTTTCTGCACAAAGGTGGTATGGTAATCATGCCCATTCAAGGATAGCTTTTATATCTGATGAAAGGTCATCGACCTGAAATGTTAACTCTGCTTCTCTCCACAGATGATGCTTGCCTGCGTCATCGACCTGAAATGTTAACTTTGCTTCTCTCCACAGATGATGCTTGCCTGCCTGCTCAGTATGTCCAGTGTTTTTTAAGTTTTATTTTACATTGGTTGTTGCTTACCTTATTGAGCTCATTCCTGACACAAAGGCAAGTATATTGGTAATTGACATTTCAGTAACAGTTGCTTTAGGGACTCTGTGACTTACCAATAGGAGGCAACCTGGTATTTTGTGGCAATTATTCGTCCGTTTTTTCCCTCCAGTTTCACATGCTGGCCCATCATGTGACCAGACCATGATCTATCAAAAGACCCAAATGGTTCTTGATGCAAGAAACACAACTTATGTCTTTCAATTAATTAAACTCTTTGTAAAACTATTGATTGGACATGGGACTTTGGCATAAAGTATCACCTAAATGGTTACTGATATGACTGTTGTTGTATCAGCAAATTTGCCTTGCCACAGTGATGCTGTGTAAGCTATTGCAGCTTGAGTCACTTGGTGCATTGCAAAGCCTATCATATTTATGTGAGCCAAGGTAAAGAGGAAATTAACAATCATCTTTTTAACCTCAGAATCCAAGACCACTAATTTTAGGAACAGCAGGAGGAAAATATATTAGTCCAACAAGCTTGTCCTTTGTTAGAAACTCCACAAACCCCCAGTTTCCTTACGCATACCTCAGTTTTCACTGTCACAGAAATATGTTTCTTAAAACCTCTTGTGCAGCAGATTCTGCTGAATATCTCACAAGTCAATTTCTCACATAACTCATATCTTTTGGCCAAGAACATATACCTAAATGTTTTCCAATTCTTAACTTGTCTCCTATTTGAAGCTTTAACTATAGGGAAATACTTTACTTGCATCTGATTGTCATTTTATTCTCAGTCTTGAAAAACTTTCATTTTCATCTCAACATTTTCCATTTCTCCAAAGAAAATAAGCCTAACTTCTTAACCTTTTCCTATCTCAGGTGACTTGTATCCAGAATTAATTCATTAACATTACCCCCTCCCCTGCGGTGCTTTAGATTATTTTAATCCAATTAAGAATTGTCGAGCCATAAGCAAATTAGTTTTAATAACACTATGTCAAGGAGCTCCTGCAGATCCTGTCCTGACAAAGGAGCATTGCATAGGGAAAGATGTCATCCTGCATGCCCCTGACATGTAACTCATGTTAGAGTCACTAGGTCAAGTTTTTGGGTCATGTGAAATAACACAGAAGTGATCATTGTCATTTTTTGACTCCTGGAAAATAACCTCCAATTGCACAAGGCTGAAGAAAACATCATTGTGCAATTAAATTTCCAAGAATTTGTCATATATGTTATACAGACAGAACACACCTGCAGATAGATACCTGCATGCACCTTGCATAGCCTTGCACTCTTACTTCTTGACTGTTGTACAGTCAGTTGTGTCATCTGAATTTACAATCTAAAGGTCTCTAGTCACATAAGTTTTCTGAGGTAGTAAGATACACATTGTGGTAGAGCTTAATGTTTATCTTGGAGCTAAAGTCCTGCTTGAATTGGGAACTGATCTCTTGTAAATACATACTCATACATGTTGAGTAAAGGAGCTAGAATACCCAGACATTCTTATTCCCTCATTTAATATTGGAACTATCTCGACTGGAATTTGCCATTATACATCCACATTTAATTTGTATTGAAATCAAAAGTGCAACCCGGTTAAAAAAATTAATTCATGGCTTATGAAAGATCAAATTATTGATAGGTTTTGCTTTAACAAAGGTTTGGGTTCATTGTGATTGTCGATATCACGTCTGATTTTTGCTTTAATGATTTTCTCCTGGAATGTATGGACACATTAGTCAAAGTCAAGTTAAGGATGACTTCCATTATCCATTCTTAAGATGTTTCGGAACAAATACTTCCATGGAAGTTACCAACAGCAGATAATGTGAACTGGAAGTTAAGAGAAGCCTTTCTCTATATTATCATAGATAACCATAAATCAGTAGAATAAGATCAACTGATATAGAGAGCTGCATTCCAATCAACTGTGGAAGAGAGAGCTCCCCAATGACTAACAGAAATCAATACACTGAGTGTGAGGGTGAGAGGCAATTAAATGTGGTTTCCTTTGCACTGGAGAAACTAAACATAGATTACATGACCTCTTTGTGGAGGCACTTTCATTCAGTCCATGGAGGTGACCCTGAGCTTTACTTTAACTCTCCATTCCAGTTCCACACTGATGTTTTTGTCCTAGAATGTTCCAATGAGGCCCAATGGAAACATCTCAGCTTCTGTCCGGGTGTGATATAGCCTTCAGGACGATAGCAAATTCAACTATTTCAGATAACATGCTTTCTTTGTTTGCATCAGAACAAGTGAGTTCTGATGTGAGGATATCCACCTGAACTGTACTCAGTTTATCTCTCCCTACAGACACTGCCTCATTTGGTGGGTGTATTCAAATGTCTACCTCCAGTTCCAGTTCTCTGCAACAGCTCTGACTGTATTTCACAGATTTTACATGTCCCTCTGTTTGCTTTCTCTCTCTTGAACTGCTTTCATTAATCTATCTACTAGAAAACTTAATGAAGGACTAATTACCATGGCAACCCTGGCCTCACCCTATCATTGATGTTCCTTTTGTCCATCCATCCTCCACACCTTCTCTGCAACTTTTGTTTTCCAGTTCTAATGTCGAGATTTCAATCTGAGACCATAACCCTTTTTCCTTCCACAAATGCAGCCTGATTTGTTAAGTGTTTCCAGCATTCTCTGTTTTTATTACCTTCGACAGACTTCATGATCTGGAAGAAAGTAATATTCTTCTAATTATTATTCTAGATGAGTCAATGCCGTAAATTGGCAGAGAAAGAGCTAAATATCAACTGATAGAGAGAGCTGACACCAACCGGCTGGAAGGGAGGGAGCTTCACAATGACCAGTAGAAAACATACTGACTGAAAGTGAAAGAGCAAGAGTGAACAATGATCGAGAGGGAACTACACGCAAAGAGAGTAAGACAGAGAGAATTCCATGCCAACAAGAGAAACAGACCGAGCTACATACTGACTAAATGAGTGCTAGGGAAAGCATAATTACAGAGCTAAACTCTGAGGTAAAAATGAAAAATGCTGGTGCTACTTAATCCTGCTGAGTATTTCCAGCATTTTTTTGTTTTTGTTTCAGATTTTCAGTATCTGCCATTTTATTTTGATTTCCCTACACTCTGTGATGTTCTTACCCAGGCAATCTTCAGGGAATTAAATCAGTAAACCACAGAAGGGGATTTGCTTAAAAAGGACCAGCGTTGGGTCTGTGGGCCAGCATTTGGAATACTCGAAGCTGCAGTGCTCTGATGAGATTATAAACAAATGGCTGGCAATTAGTTATTTACTTCTTGGGCCTAAATGCCTCACTTTTGCTGGCAGTTCAACGGAGAACCGTTGGTGATTTTGCTTATCTCAGATATTGTGCGCATTGAAGCACAAAAGTCAGGAAGGAGCTGAAGGTCAGATGCTGGTCCATCTGACCTGCTTCATGGTTGGACTCAACAGTCAGATCAGGGCTGAAGCACAAACATCCTGAACTGTGCGGTCAGATGCACTTTACATCTGGCTCCTCAGATTTACACTGGGAATGGCTGGTGTAAGCAGTGTGACCTCATCTGAATGGCTTCACTGATCTTGACTGAAAAATACAGTGTGGGTAAGGGAATTGTTTAATTTTCTTTATTTTACGATGTGCTGTTAACTAATATCTAATATTTTATTGTTTAAGTAAGCTCATTATTTTTAAAGTTTAGGGTGTTTTAATATTTTTGAAATATTTGAATTTCTATGAACTATTTTTAAATGTCTCCAATTATCAAAAGCATTTAAGATGAGTTTAAAACCCTTTGACAGAATTAAGTTTGATCCGTCCCATGGAGCAGCTAAAGAAGGTGTGGCCACTGACAAAGATCTGGATTTCAGACTGCAGATTAGTTTATGGTCATATACACCAGGGTGTAATGAAATTCCTTGCTCGTGTGAAGTTCACAAAGTAAACAGTATACATGGTAATAATAAATACAACAGTAACTACAGCGACGTGTGCAAAGCAGCAGACTGGTGCATAATGCAGTGGAGTGAGGTAAACATAGCAGTGGCCTGGGTCATGTGTGATCCTGCCTGCTTTGCATGCTCTGTGCTAACATTTTACTGGTAAGTCCTTCGTGATTGCAGCCAGTAGATCTTGAACTGTGTTTTCTTTTCCAATCCTGTCACTGCCCTGTAAGAATCTCCTCTTTGCCATCTTTCTCTTTCTTGTGTTGTGTTTGATAATATTGTCTGGAGTCTTGGGATCAGCTTCTACCTGTTAGCTTATAACATCCAGCTCTACCTGTCCAATTGCAGTCTTGATATCTCTGCAATCTTGCCTTACTGCTTGTCTGCCAGTTAAGCTTTGATACTGCTAACTTCCTCCAGCTATACATAACCATAATTGTCAATGAGACAAGCTCTGTATCATCCTTACCACGGTCTTTGCTCCCCATCTTAGCTACTGCTTTGGCTTCTTGTCCAAATACAAGTTGAAATTCCAGACTCTTAACACTTTTGCAAGAAAGACCACTACCTCCATCAAACTGTATGGCTCTAGCCTCTGTCAGATCATCTGGCACTGAGACTTTCTCCCATGCATTTCTCAACTGATTACCTCAAATTTCAGCCTCCATAGCCATCAAAAACATTTCTCCCTCTATCCTGTACTGCATGAAATTGCTCGTCGTTAACCTCTGCCTTTATTGTATAATCATCCCCACTCTGAGCTCTTCTAAATCTACCTCATTAAACATTGCTTTTCCCTTGGCCATACTTTTGGCCACTGTCCCTTTACTTACTTGAGTCACCAACATTTCCTCCCAAAATTTTTCCTCCTTTCTACTCAAAGAACATGCTTAATGCCCATCCCTTTCCTGAGACCCATTCTTTGGTCAGTGTCCATTTTGCTCACATCTTTGTGAAATGCCTTGGGACGTTTCTCAAATTTAAAGCTGCTATATAAATGCAAATTAGTTTTGTATAATGGATTTTTCCAACCTCAGCCCCGACTGTCTCCGGGGCAGTACCTGGCCTCTTTTTCTGTTATGAAGTTTAGTGGAACACTGGACACAGATGAATAAAGTAAAAACTGTTTATCTACAGATGGAAGCTGGTATCAATCAATGCTTTCCAGGCCGCATGCTGTGCTGGAATAATATGATACATCATGCTGAAGGTAATCTTTTATGTAACAGACAAAATTATGCCTGTTTCAGCAGGCTTCACAAGGCATACAATTAATTAAGATTGTCGAACTCAAATCACCATAAGACTGTAGAAGCGACACAAAAGCCCAGCATTATACTTGACCATATTCCCACCAGGCTCCAGGGTTCACCTCATGCTGTGGACCTTAGCAAAATGGAGAAAACAAATCCCAGAGTGTTCCATGCTTGAAACCGAGGCCCATTTTGACTTTGTACCGTTAATTAAACTTGGCCACCCATTTAACTTATAGTTTAGAAACAGAGGCCATAATTCCGCATATTTAGACACTCATTGTCAAACTGGCTCTGCCCCGCTGTCTCCTGGCAATCTTTCTCTGTGGTGACTGGTGCACAAGAGTTCAGGAATAAACAATTATGTTAACACTAAAAACCTGTTCTGTCTATTGTGTCAATGCTTAGCCTCTGTGCCCCTGTCTGACTGGTCATTCTACATATTCATCTAAGCCTTGTGCTTCTTCTCAATTCATTGTGTTTGCAATCTTCCTCTTTTAAGAGCATTACATTTGCAACACCAGGCCTGATTTTAACTCGTTAGGAATTGTGTTCTACACGGGTGGAGACCAAATCCTGCTGACCCCAGAAGACAATATTTATGCCCAGGCCTCATTAGCACAGCCCTGGTTAGTTGTTTGTGGAGAATGACATGATTAGCAACAAGCTGGCAGGCAGCAATGAAAGATCAGGTGGCAGGAGATCTCTGCAAAAGAAGGAGGGAGCAGTTCCTGGTACACATAGGAAGAGGTTACAATCAGGAAATGAATCCCAGGTTTGGGCAGGCCTGAACTTCACAGAAAGCATTCACCAGCACTCCTGTTCCTCCTGGCATAACAAAAAATGTTAAAAGAAATGTATTTTCTTTGGCCTCTTGTGGCCTTGACTCTTCTCGATGGTTTTACCTGCTGGAAAACCCACAAACCTCAGACCGTTTCATCCATGGGTCAAGCTGAAAGTCGGCAACTAAGAGCTTAAGCTGCACTGGTTTCTGACTACTATCCTTCCCTATGGTACAGGAGGACAGATTAAAATAGATTAAAGGTGGGGTGACATGGGTGGCTAATTTTAATGGTGGCTCTTTCTAGCTGGAGAATAGGGTGACAAAATCCCCTGTAATTTCTAGACTTCTTAAACTGAATACCTGAAAGAAAACTTTTGTCTTTGGAGAGGACCTGTTACCAGCATTTGCTGATGCAAGTCAAAGCCAGCAAGTGAAATATTTGGGAGAAAAAAACTATAAGTCTGTTGAGTAAATAGTTTGGTAAATAATTAATTTTCTTGACTTCAAAAGGTGGTAGATGGTACAGGTTCTATGTTTATATATTTGTCTCCAACTTAAATCTTACAGGCAGAAGCATTGTTGATGTATTCCCAATTACTGAAATAGAGACTAGGCAGGTTCAGTCTTCCTGACCTTGCACACCTCCTTGTGTCATACTTTTCTTTCATCAAAGATTGTAAGAAAGAAGGGGCATGAATAAAAAGTGGTGCTCTACCAATTGGAAAGTGTTTGCTTAGCACTGTTTCTTCCTCACTGAAAGGATCATTAGCTATAAGTGAGTAGAAACATCCATTTGTTGGCCTCTTACGATATTAATGAGAAATTCCAAGGAGCTTTCTTCCATTGCATGATAAAAATGAGAAGAGAGGTCCAGACTTAGTGCTCTTGACCTAAAACAACATGAATGATTTCAAACTATCATCAATAAAATGACAGAAGTTCAGTAAAAGCAACAATGCCTTTTTTTCGCATTCCATAGAAATCAAGACATAATGCTTTTTCTCCCAAGCAATAGTGCTTTGAGGTTGGTGTTCCGGCAAGGCATCACCTTGATGTTAATGCTTCTAAAGTTAAGTTTTAAGATACCAAAACAATCTCAAACTTTCAGACTAATGAAGAACTCAGCAGGTGTCACAGTTAATGCTGGAAAGCATTGTACAATTACTTAAACGAAATGCAGGAACTACCTGAAGCAGCAGGGAGGCAGTGGGGGGATGGGGGTGGGTGGATTTTAATATGGAGAGACCAAGCGTATTTGGGTGCAGAGGTTAAATCTGGCAACAAATATGAGCACATCAGGTAACCAACTCCAACTTCCTGACTTCTGCATTTGATTTGGGTGTGCTAGGCGAGTTGTGTGAAAAACTCTCTCAGGGGAGGTGATTTGACCATAATGATTTGGAGCCACATTTCAACACAGCTTTATGTTTAATGTTGCATCGATGGGCTTCCTGCATTTCCTGTCTCTCACCAGCAAAATCAAGAGAAGAACAACATGGCAATAAGGTGGCTGATTAGAACTATTGCATTAAATAATCACAGTTGTAAGGGCTTGGTGTCATAAATTTTGTTGAACGTCCACTGTCTGAATTGGAATGGGGTGGATGTTGCCTTATCTGCCTTGGGTTAAACCTGATATTTCATATCAACATAGAAGGAGGCCATTGGGCTCATTGAGTCTGTGCTGGCCCTCAGAGCAATCCCACCAAACCCATTCCCCCACTTATTTCATTGCAACCTATTCTCTCTCTCATGCCCATGAATACTAACCCTCTCCCAATTCTCCCAGCAGCCACTTCCACTCAGGTTCACCAACAACAACCAAGGGAAACCCAGGGAGAATATGCAAACTCCACACAGATGGCCGTGGAGGTCACAATGGAAACCCAGGACGCTGGAGCTGTGAAACAGCTGCACTACCTGCAGCACCAGCTCAGATGGTATGACCAGCAGCAACCTGGAGACATGTAGTTGAACAGCAGAGAGGGGAAGCAGCAGAAGGGGACGGCAGAGGAGGATGGTTTGCAGGATGTTACCTGTGTCATAAAGCATACAGGCAGAGACCAAGTGTCCTTGTCCATTCTAAATAGCAGTGCTTCTAAAGGCTCACATGGATGGCAGCATCCTGGAACAAGACCTGCTGTCAGCTGAACCTGGAGGCAATGTGTTGCCCATAGCCTGTGGCTCCATACCCCATTTTTTTTTGTTTTGGGATATTTCCAAGCCATTGCTGGAGACAGTCAGCAGCCCACAGATGAATTTGACAGCTGGCTGATGGTTCCTTTGCCACAGCTGCCAATTATGCCATTTTTACCTCTGCAGGGAGAATCAGGAGACAGGTGGTATTGATGGGCACGCGAGAGAGAATATTTTGCAAGGAAATAAGTTGGAACATGCGTCACTTGTGCTTAAGGCTTCCCACCACCATTGGTCTCATCAATTGGTGGTTCAAGAACAACCATGATTATTTGTCAACCACCAGAGCCTTTCACAATGACTCCCTTCAGTGTGTAAACACCAAGCCGAAGCAGCAGCCACAGTTCAGCAGCTTTCTCCATGTGCCTCTCTTTGTGCAAAGCTATTTTGGTTTATCATTTTACCACTAGAGGGAGCTGATAACAATAGAATGCAACATTCCTTAAAAGGAGCTCTCCCAGCAAGGATTGCAAAGGCTTCGACTCCATCAACGTGCATCTGGCATGCAACTATAAAAGGAATCTTTTGCACATGTACACAGGATTCCCAGAGGACTGCCATGATGCCTTTGTCCTTCAGCAGTTCAAACTCCCTGGCCTCTTTGGACCTCGAAACATAGTTCAGGAATGGCTGGCAGGAGGAAAGGAATACCCACTCAAACTTGAATGTTGTAAGAAACCTGAGGAATGAAATTACGGGCAATGCTGTTAGTGACAGATGTGTCAAAGAACAAGGCAATGGCATGTTGAAAATGCCTCATCAGATCTGGAGACGCCCCTTCTGTGCACACCAGCCAGAGTCACCAAGCTGGTTGAGGCATGTGATGCATCTGCACAATATTGCACAACAGCCAAGGTTGGACCTACAGGAGGAGCCAGATTCATATTGCAGATAGTAAATGAATGATTCTTAAGCAGAAGAGAAAGAGAAGGTGAAGCAAGGTAATGAGAGCAATATACCACAGTGCTCACATGTTCCAAGATTTCCAGGGATTCCCCTATTAATGCAGGGTACATGCAATGGATGAATGCAAGAAGCATGTTCAAACCATCCCAATGTACATCACTTTTCCTTTTCTACCTCCCACCTTGTATCATTTGTCCCAAACTATAAATATGTCTCATCTAACTCTTGGACATACTCTAATGGAAACAGTTCCGCTCTAGTACCCTGTCTAAAGTAGTCATGTTAATGTACTCCTCTGTCAAATTGCTTCTCAAGCTTCCTTGCCCCAAGCAGAACAGGATCTTTATTTTGATC
The DNA here is from genome assembly GCF_009764475.1 of Pristis pectinata. NCBI lineage: Eukaryota > Metazoa > Chordata > Chondrichthyes > Rhinopristiformes > Pristidae > Pristis > Pristis pectinata. Next base: position 24,588,976 of record NC_067416.1, read on the forward strand.
AAACCATGTCACTAAAATCCTTCATCCCATCAGATATTCCATGAAATCCTTTCCATACCCACTCTAGGTTCTTCACATCCATCCCATAGTGAGATGATCAGAACTTTAACTCTTGTCACTCTTGTAGTTTTATAGCACCTGTTCACCTGCAGGGTCTAAAAGCAATTTTATTGTTTAATAAACAGTGGACTTCTAGCTTCCAACTGGGCCACTCCAAATGGCTTTGATGAGGTGTTTGCTAACTGCCTCAATGTGTTTCATTCATTGCTGGTAAAAAGTGCCAAACTCCTTTTTGAGAGAAAGTTTGTTTTATTGTAATTAATCTATTAGTGTTTATTTCACACATTATATGGAGATGAATAACAGATTGGTAACTTTCCATTTAATAAAAAATTGCCCTGCATTAATCGTACATGCATGCGTGTGCATGCAAATAATAAGCATGGGTATGTGTGTAGGTGACTGTGTACATTTGCATGAGCAAGTGGATGTTTGTGTGTGGCTGTATGAGTAAGTGAGTGCATAAGTAGGTGTGTGGGTGTGTGTGTATACACACATGTGCATACACAACTTTTCCTAACCTACGTGCAAGGGAACTCCCACAATCTAGTGCTCCACCTCTCGCGTGGAGTCTAATGTTAGACTGTGTTCTTGAAAATTATTGTGAACAGCAGGCAACAACTTTGGAACTTCGAGACGTGCCTGGACACCAAAGTTGACATCAGTTACAAAGGGAAGTATCAACAGCAACCATGCTTCCTTTGAACAACCTCACATTTTCCCACAATATTCTCCAGCATCTGCCTCAGAGCACTGTTTCCCAAACTTTGATATACTACACATTGTATTTTTCCAAGATTGCCTAGAAAAGGGAACACAGGACTGAACTTCAAGGCACCAAAATGGCACAAGTTCCAGACTGAAAAAGACTCAATTGTGCCTATTCATTTTCTGTTCTTTAATCAATCCTCTATCCATGTTAATATCCGAATCCCACAAGCTCTATTTGGAGTTTCAACTATTTTTGTGATACCTTATCAATTGCCTTTTTAAAACCCAAATATAGCACATCCACTTGTTCCCTCTATCTGCCATCTAGTTACAGTCTCAAAATCTCTATGACTTTTATCCATCACTATTTTCCTTTCACAAGACAACATTGATCATTATTACGAAGATACAAGAGACTACAGATGCTGGAATCTGGAGCAACAAACAATTTACTGGAATGAACTCAATGGGTTGAGCAGCATTTGTGGGAGGAAAAGAATTGTCAATATTTCAGGTCGAAACCCTGCCTCAGGACTTTTCTAAGTGTGCTGTCACTATATCCTTAATAATGTACTTTCCCAACACATGATGGGATGAATGGGCTCATGTTCTCTATTTTCTCTTACCCATTTACACAGCAGTGTTACGTTTCCATCTCCAATACGTCAGGAATATCCCTAAAGTCTAGACAACTTAGAATATCTTTATTGATGCATCCATTATTTTCATACTCTCCTTTTCTTAAAACTCAGAGGTATATGCTGTCAGGTTCAGGGGACTGAATGGGTTCTTATGCTTTTTTCACTCTCTTTACCAATATAGATTATTTGAAATTCCTCTGTGTCATTTGACCACTTGTTTTCCAACTTTCTAGTTCATTTATCACTTCTTCTACAGAGAAGGCAGATGGACAATATTTGTTTAAATTCTCAGCCATTTCTTTATTTCCCCACAATAATTTCTCCTGCCCCTGCCTCCAAGGGCTCATATTTATTTTTTACTACTTTCTTCTATTTGACATAGTTATTGAGTCTTTTATAGCTTTTTTTGTATTTCTTCCCAAATTATTCTCATATTTTATGCACTGCCTCTTCATCAATTTTGTGGGCATCCGCTGCTGGATCCAAAATTCTTCAAACCCTTAGGCTCATGACTCTGCTTGCCAACCTTGTGAGCCTTTTTTATTAATTTAGTACGGTCCTTAACCTCTTTTGTTAGTCATGGATGGATCACTTTTCCCATGAAGTTTTTATTTCTCAATGGAATGTACATTCATTGAGAACTATGAAGTATTTCTTTAGATGTTCTGTTTCTTTACTAACAAACCTTTGTCTAGTTTCCCATTCTACTTCAGCCAATTTGGTCCTCATAGCGATGTAACTGGCTTCAAGGTTGCTGACTGACTTGGGTCCTTCTTGAATGATATATAAAATTCTCTCACACTGTGAATACTTTTCCTTTGAGGATCCCTTACAATGAGATTACTAATTAAATTTGGCTGTTTACCCCACTCTTGGTTTTGGTGGATTCTTTCATTATCTCTATAATCACATTAATAGATTGGCTAGTCAGTACAATATAAATTCTCTGCTAATGATGAATGATCCTTCTGACCGGATGTTCACAAGGTACAACGTTTGTGTCCAGTAGGGTAGAATTGGTAGACAACCATGTCTTTGGATGCAGGCTTTCCTCAGCTGCCCCTACCACCATTATCAGCTCTTGTTCACTTGTGAAATGTGCATCAAACTTCTTGTTTAACTGACCTAAAAAGCGATTATTTAAAGTCATTGGAATGACATAAACTCACCTGACAAACTGAGTGCATTCATTGATGGTGAGTATAGAGGCAGGCATCAAATTTTGTAAGCATGAGTGTGAGTGACAGTGATGTATAGGGAGATGGGGATAAGAGGAAAAGCATACAGAAAGAAGTAAAGGTGGGCTTGCAATACAAGTGCATTTGATGAAGGAGGATTTACAAGGCAGAGTGGACGTGTTCAGAGTAAGATGCAGATGAATATATAACTGTAACAAAAACAGAAATGCTGGAAGTAATCAGTCAGTCAAGCAGCATCTGTGGAAAAAGAAACCAGATGACTGTTTGGGTCAGGGACCCTTCCTCAGAACTCACTGAGTTCTTCCAGGGATTTTGTTTTAGTTTCTGTATTTTTGTTTTGTTTTCTGAATATGTAACTGTTACTACTATTTCTCAAAAATTGAGAAACATCTTATGACTGAATATTGTCAGAGATTGGCATTAGTAAATTTTAATCAGGCAAGCTAATGTCATTAAATACTAATCACTGCTGTTGAGTAAGTTGAGAACACTTTGAGAAATTCCAAAGAAAAATCCAAAAGTAACAATTTCCATGTTTTCATTCAAACAAAATCAACATGAATTTGCAGCCATGGTCTTGTTGGCCATTGCCAAGGACTTTTTTGATTTACTGACAGGTTTAATAATCATGAACAACGTCTTCCAGTTGCTACCTAGGAAAGATGATATGTGCCTTCCAGCTAGTCCTTTCATTTTTACCATACCAGGAGGGTTTGCATGTAAATCTTGGATTATACGGCTTTGCAAATTAACTGGAATAACAACACAGGGGAAGTAAATTTCAGCCTTTTTTGCCAATTCATGGCAAAGTCCAGCTTCTAGTATAATTTCAGAAAAACACAATCATCAGAGCAGCCATTCACCACATGGCAGGTGACATGGGATAGCACAGAGTTGCGAACTATTAGTTGGGAGAGGCTTTAAATTAAGCTGCTCAGTAAATCATTTCTTCATGGTGGAATCTTGAACAATTTGTGAAGTTGGTATAAGTAGGTGGGACAAAATAATTTGCAGTGGCATTCAATTTTGTTGATTTAAATTGATGCACTATCTGAATATCACTTTGATTTTAAATTCAAGGTGAAACAGGCAATCCTCAGTTCTCAGACAATGTGAAACTCAACAGCCTTTGTTTGCTCTCTAAAGTAAAAAAAATCTGAATAGCAATTATAAATTATGAAATTTCTTCACTCTGAATACAATTATATGGGCCATACATTTGATCAATGAATAATTGATATCAGGGCAAATTAAGGCATGAGAGACAAATGCTCTTGGTTGTTTGAAGTCATCAGGATATTGGCGAGAAATCATTGCCCTTCTATCTGCCTGAGCTGAATTAAATGATAAAATTGGCAGTAAATTAGCATCTTAATATCCCAATGATTAAGCGCTTGGTAATAACAGCTTCAGCTGTTTAAACTAATTCAACAATCTTTCAACTACTCCTAACTTATGCTCTTACAAAGGAGTTTTTTTTTATAATCCTCATGGAATGTGGGTGTTGCTGGCAAGACCACTATTTAATGCTTACTTCTGATTATCTTATTGAGCCACCTTCTCGAACTGTTGCAGACTGTATGGTGAAAGTATTTCCATGTGCTTTTGGGTAAGGATCTAGGGATTTTATCCAAAGATAACCAAAGAAATTACAACATACCTCCTAAACAAGGATGCATGTGACTTGGAGGTCATCTTGTAGATAGTGGCACTTGCTTGCCTCGGCTGCCCTTTGAAAGTGGCAGAGTTCGTGGTTTGGGAGGTGCAGTCAAAGAGAGAGTTTACTTAACCAAGATATGACTTTTTTCCTAACTATGGCTGAAGAGATGCAACACCAAAGTTTAATCTTTATTATGGATTGCAAGATACATATTAATCAAAATTGAACCTTTTTTAGCTGTCCAATTTCTAGCAAGGATGGGGATTTTTTTTAATTTTCAAAATTGATGGATGCCACAAGTGAGTAATCCCTCAGTTCTGAATGGGGGATAATAAGCAACCTACAGAGGGTTCAGACCCATTTGATAATCATCATAAATATCCCACTGTTGGACAACAGGCTTATCCAATTACTGTGGTTGATTGAATTCATATTATCAAATTCCTTTAATCTCCTTTTACTTATAGTACTATTCTGGGCTTATAAATTTTAAACTTAACCCTTTTCTTCACTTGGAGGTCTACTTGGAATTTCCATTTGAAGCTCCTGATATACCTTTCCATCAGTACATCCATGGGCTTTTGAATGCTTGCCTTCGTACTATTGACCAAATTTAATTTCAGGCTCTGAAACCAACTCTATCCCACCAATGAGAGAATTTACCCTTTAGTTCTAATTGAAGCCAGTCCGACTTTTGTATCTTACTTTGATGTTTAGTTCTTGAACAGTATCCTACTTGGACTGGCAGAAGACAGTCAGATTAACTTGGTCTGTTTTTTCTTTAACTTAGAAATCTCCTAATATTTTTCTTCATTCATTGAGAAGTAATTTTTTCATGAACCCTGGTATCTGATTCAAATACATGATTAATAATAGTTTTGTACTGCCCATGATAGTTATGAAATATATATCTCTTCTTCATCCTTCTGAATCAACAATACTTTTCTTCTGCAGGCACTGTGACATGACTTGATTACTCAAGGCACTGTGACATGACTTGGAGGTCATTTTCTCTTTGCAGTATTCTTTGTGGTCATGTTATTTAACAAATTTTACAAAGATATTGATGATTTTTACTACATCTTGAGAATGGTTAATCAATTCTGACCATATAGTGCAATTGTAATTTGCTAGCACAGTTGACAAGAGTCTTCATGCTAAGTGTAACTTCAAGACCTGTAAGAGTTGTGAACATCTCCAGATAAACTCCTTTCACCTGCTAGTATCTCCTGCATTTTCTTTTTTTATTTAGAGTTGTGAGCCTATCTTCTCCCAACAATTCTTCTATATCAGCATTTCCTTCAAACCACATATAAATTTGTCTCTTACTGCATCACTGAGAAACCAATCAACATCATATTTCCTCTGCTGTGCCATAAGCCAATAAAACACTCTTATTATCCCTTTGTCTCGTCTGTTTAAAGTTGCACAATAGCAAGTGGTGTATGGGTCCATGAATAAACTGCTCTCATTCTGCATCTATTTGAAGTTCCTTTGCCTGAGAATAAACATTAAGCCTTTCCGGGTCAATGACCTTTCATCAGAATTGATGAAAAGTCATTGACCTGAAACATTAACCCTGTTTCTCTTTTTACAGATGCTTTCTCACCTGCTGAGCATATCCAATATTTTCTCTTTTTACTTCAGATTTCCATCTTCAACAGTATTTTTGCTTTAGTAGTAAAACTTTCTACACACCATTGCTTCAATTCATTTGGTAATCTTTATTAAAAAAATAATAACATGATACAGAAAATAAAATAGTGACAAATTAACTCCCAACTTCAGTAACAAAGATGCTTATCCAGGAAAAAAATAAGCAAGTATGCTAATAAGTTTGTCACAACTGAAAATGCCTTCAATTGTCAGGAGTTAGTTTTAATTTGTGAAATGTGTCTCTAAGTCATATAAGCTGTAATGTTAAAGATCATCTTATTTGATTTTAAGGCTTCCTGCTTGCTCAAAACCTTTAAATACCCCTGGTCCTCACTTCCATTGAGTAACATTACCATTACAATTCTATTTTAATAATATTATTTCACTGTATGGAAGGTCATGAAAACATCCTTTTATCCAGAATTCAGAGGAAAACAGCAGGCTGGTGGGCTAGAGGCCTTCATTTTCTGTGATAGTTCCTGTGGTTGTATGCCAGGAATAGGAAGGGGCACTAATGGTCTGGATTTTACTGGCACAGAATATAGTGTCAATTCAGCCAAACTTATTTTAGCCAAAAATGGAAGGGGATCTTGATTTGCCAGACCATCCCAGAGTCAAAACCTTGGATCAGTGACAGCACTGATGGAGTGAGTGGGGAAGAATAAGTCCCTTCTCCAAAGTCCTCTGGAAGCCTTTGATAGGCAGCTGTCAAAGTTGTCAGGCTATTAAAATGTTTCTGACTGTCTCAGTCTTTCAGAATCATTTAAAAATTATTACAAATGAATAACAAATTAAATAACTTTAAATAATTAAATATTTTTTACAAAATAAATTAACCACAATTGCTTTTTAATAATTAACCATTAAACTAAAAAACAAATAATTAAAAATAATTGTCCTCTCTTTCCTATAATCCTACAAATCCCATTGAAATCAATGAGTTCTGAGAGCAAGTTCTCCTTATTGCAAATATTGGTAAATCTCAACATGTTCCACGACTGAGAATTACCTGCAATGGCCAGCAAAATCCAGGCCAGTTTATAAATGGCGTCTTTGTAAAGGACATCAATAAAAATGACCAAAAGTTAGCTCTATTTTCACTCTTCTCTGTTAAAGTGGACCATACAAGTTGAAGAGCTTTTAATTCCTTCTATTTCTGGACTCTCAAATAATAAATCAATAAATGAGAGGTGCAATTAGTACAATGTAATGATTCCCATCAGGACCAACTAGATTTTAGTTAATAAAATCCAACTACCACACACGTTAATGGTGACTACAATCATGGACTATCCGTTAACACCAAGCATAAAGGCACCAGGATTACTTCTTCCTAGAGGAAGGTACATGTACCCAGTACCCTCTCACTGACTTCCTTGTTCTTCTGGAGTAATACTTAGTACAAACACTGTTATAAAGTAAAGAAACAAACTGAACGTATTATAGTAAAACACACATGACCTGCAAAATGTTAAAAGTTACTAAAACTTGGCTGATGCATTACTCTAATGTGCCAAGAGAATTCATCTTGGATGAGGCAGAAAAGATTCATTGTTTGAGTAGTACAGACATTTGTGGATCTTGATATGATCCTGAAATAGGTGTTTTTTTAAAAATAAGCTATTGTGGTAAATGCACATACTTGAATATGTCACTTGTACAAGTTTGAAGGATGCCAATAGCATAAAAGGTGAGGGAGCAAGTATGTCTCTTCTCAAGTAAGTTATTATTCCTGGTAATGGTCCTTCACCCACCTTATAAACTCCTGATACAGCTCATATATTGTTTGTTGACCAAAAGGATAAAGAATGTCACAATATAATGATACATTTATCCTTTTAGTAATCTCTTTGTTTTCTCCTCTCTTGCAGTTGCCTGAAATATAATTGCTTGGCAGTCATTTTTCGAAGAAAATAATTTTCTGTCAATTACTGTCTTTTAAATATTTCTTGAGGATGATTTAAAGGAAGTGAAAACAGATGTGAACCATTTCCACGGAAGTTTGCCATTTGCTGAATATTTATCTGTTGAAAATTATACACAGGAGGAGCTGCAATAATTCTGCAGACAAGAGCTCAGTGCTTGCTGAAGAATTGGCTTGTACAACTACCAAGAAATCCCATAGGTTTACAAGTACAGAGACACACAACTCCTGGCTGGAAAAGCCATACAAAATCTAAAATCATAAGCCCTCTTGTAGAGTTGAAATCTGTAAGAAAATTGGAACAAAGTCCATTTCCTTTATGGAGAATATTTAATGGACTTTAACCTGTACAACGGAGAACAAAATCTTGAATTATCTTACTTTAATTAAGAAAGCTAAGTGATTACTTTTTGCATGCACATAGAATGTAATTCACATTGTAACTGTGTGAAATTTGAACACATCAGACAATATACATAATAAAAATTATAATTTCCATCAGTTAAAGCTAATTTGTTTACTTGCTGTAAATGAGCTTCTAGTTTCTGGTGAAACATCAACATATATCGATTGCAATTGCAATAACAATCCATTTTGAATAATAAGATGTATGCGAGCAAAAGGGATGTGGTCCCTTTAAGGCAGCATAGCAGTTTTGCCATATTAGAGCAATTATAATGATTCATTGTCTGTGTCTAATGACATGATCTCCTTCTAGAGACAGAAGAGTGGGCGTTGGAAAATATACAGCAGCCCACCATGGTCAGTATGAGGCATAACAGGAAATGGCTGTGGGTGTTAACCTTGTCAGAAAGACTTGGACAAAATGCTGACATTGCAGATAAGGAGCCAACATTAAAATATGGGAAAACTATCAAAATACTTATTATCATTTGGGAAGCTGGACCCTGCAAATAGAGGGAGCAGGAACAAAAGCAACAGCATTACTAGAACCTTGTGCACATAATGAAACTACTTCTGTCACAAACATTAAAGAAGGAGAACTGGCAAAATTTCACCAGCTTTGATTATACTTTTATGCATTCGTGTAAATTTAGTTTTATGCATTCTATAATTTCATTTTATGATTGCACATAAAATAACTGGATTTTATGTATACCTGTTACTTGAATTTTATGTATTTTATAATTTCATTCCTTAATTTCTTATATAGTTTAGAAATTTTTAATTTCACATGAAAAAGAGCTGACATTACAGTACTGTGGCTTTGCTTTCTATTACAGCTGAAGCAGTGCAGCAGTCGATTTGCAATAATGGTTACCTTTCAGTTCTACAACGTCGCCCAATCCTACAAAGGGATTTAAAACATTTCACAGCTGCAGATAACAGTTCCAACCACTTACCCTAATGGTCTGTTGGTCACTTAGATTTACTGAAACAATTCTTGCTTCATGGCATGGCAATAATCCTATCCTACCTACAACAATATTCTGTAACTAATATTGCTCATATTGAGAAATGACTATCTGTATTGTATGTACAATGTAGACATTTGTCAATAATAGTTGACAACGACTACTCCATAGACCCAGCTTTCTATATGGATTGTCTTTATATAAGATATAAAGTGATGCTAAAATAGATTAATGTTATTCTCTCCTAAGAAAGGGAACATTGTGAAAGTTTGGATTATTTTATTTCCTCTGAAAGTTCTTAGCATTCTTTTATAATTCTAACTAAACATAAATTAATGTACACACAACATCCAAGTAATGGATGCTTTATGTTAGACACTACCAGGTTTTGTCAATATGAAACTCACTGTGTCATTTTCCTCTTACCCAGCACAGCTTTTAAAGTTCTTCCTTAAATTTAAATGCGTTTTTCTGTGTTATGTATGTAAATATATTTGGAAAAGTGATAATTGGTAAATTGACTACCATTTTAAAATAAAACGAAACTAAAGAACATATCAAGATAAAATAGTTACAAAATACTTCACATTCACAGATTTCAATTAAAGCTTGTTTGGGAGTAGGACAAAGGATACAACTTTTTAAAAATAATTTCCTAGTCAAGAAAGCTTTCAAGTTCAGGCTTAAAAAGTGCTTAAAGATATTAAACAGTACGGTTAAAAAAAATAAATTCACTAACACTATTTCTCACAGATGTAGAAAGGATTTCTAGAAACCATGCCAGCTACTATTTAATCCCAGATGTCTATGGAAAAAAAAGATAACGGTAAATGAAAGCATATGGGGTATATGAATTCCCACTGTAAAAGGTTGATTTCATGGCTTAAACTGAGAGAGATTTTCTTCAAACAGAAATGAATTAAATTAAATTTTAGCTCTGTGATTCATAAACATGATTTAAATAGAGGATCAATATGAAGATTATTTAAAACTGATTAATATGCAAGAATTTGTTTGATTCTTGAAAAGCAAAATTTGTACACTGTAGTGGAAAGCTTTTACTAGAGAATGTTTGATGCCTTGTCGGTTTCCCAGAAAAAAAACAGACAATGCACAAACAGACTCCTAGTAAAAGCTTTCCACAGCAATATACCAATTCTGCTTTTTAAGAATCCAAAAGGTCAAGTAGCCAACATCCATATTGTGAATACAGACTGACTATTCAGATGGAAGGAACTGTGGCATGTATCCAATGCATAGGAGAAATACCATATCATCAATCCCACAGTAGAAATGCCTGGCTTCGACCTCCCTCAAAGACATTGGACATCCTTCAGCAGAATCCTAACAGACCACAGAAAATGCATCTGCCTACTCCACAGATGGAAGATGCTTGATGACAAAAGCTCAGCTGTGGCCATCTCAAACCGTGAATCATTTCACACTAACCAGGCCATGAGGATTGGTTGCAGGAGGCACCTTGTATCTGTACCTGGCATCTCAGGAGACCATTGAATGGATCAACAGGCTGGACCTCCAAGTGTAAGGGTTTTCAATTCACAAGAAAGAGGAAGATGTCTTGTCACATTGGCTGTTCCTCACAATATTGATTTATGCTTCCCTGCAGCTTGGATAATAGTATTTCTTCTGAGAGTCACATGAAATGGGCCTTAAAATACCCATAAATTCAACAATAAGTCTGTGGATGAATGGCCACAATGGCATGAAACAAATAATCACAAATTAACTACACTAAAAACAGGCATGGAAAACATTGAAACACAGTCCAGGATTGCTGCAGTGATGTCATACCCAATGATGTAATGTTTGCCCTCTCACTTCCTGCCTTCCCACCTTCTAGGGACCCAAACACTCCTTCTGGGTGAAGTAGTGATTTACTTTGCTTGTTCCAATTTAGTGCATTGCTTTCAGTACTTACGAAGTGGTCTCCCTACATTTGGGAACCCATATACAGAACAACTCTGTTTAGTTTGCAGACATGACCCTGAGCTTCCAGTTGCCTGTCACTTCGATTTTCCATTTCACTCGCACTCAGAACTCTGTCTTTTGTCACCTCCTACACTGTTCTGAAGAAACCTGATATATGCTCCAGGGTCATACACCAACTTTAACTTGGCACCTTACGGCCTTCAGAATTCAACAATTTCAGATAACCAGACATTCTCGGTCTTCTATTTTATATGTCCAGCATTAGTTATTTTTTCTCTCTGACATTTCAGAATTCATCCCTTTCTTGTTTGCACCTCACCAGATAGCGCTGCCAACATTTGTGCCAAACTCCCGTAGTTTCCCATTTCCACCTTATCACAGACCTGAGTAACTTAAAACCTGTTTTGCTTCTGAAGTTTGTTTCTCAGTTCTGATGTAAGGTGATCAAAATGTTGCTTTCTTTACAGATGCCATCAAATCTGATGATTATTTCCAGCATTTTCTGAAATTAAGCCTAATTATTTCCCTGATGGAGGTAAAGCACCATCAGTAATATTTGTAAGACATGACAACTGAAAACTGGACTTCAGTCCATGAGGGTAATCAAGAGTAAACTGCACTTTACTGTGACATTCTGAAACTGGACAGACTAATATACCAGGCAAAATTTTGAATTGGACATGTGACTTTCTTGGGAGATACGGATGCTGGATCATGATAAATGGTTGTTCATCTTTTTATAAAAGCATCTATTCAGGGGGCCTTGAAGGAGATGTGAGTGTTTCCAATCTATTTCTCATCATTACCAGCAGCCAGCTTCTCACCTGCCACTTTCAACCCATTAGAAATTATTTTGCTAGTTTTTTTTTCTTTTGCTGGAAATGTTATTCACTACTGATTGTTCAAAATAAATGCATTAACAACTCTGCTAAAATAGCAAAATTTTAGACAAATGGATTAAGCATTCATTCACTGAGATGTAATAGATTGGCTCATTGACATTTTTTTGCCCCACAGAAAACACCAGGGGAAGAATTGTGCAGTACGTTTCATCATTACTGTTGTCTCTGGTGACACCCTATCTTCGTTCTCTATATAGCTCAACAACATACGAGCATACCCAGTTTGCATACTTTGACAGAAAATACAGTCATATGGGCACATGATATCCTGCCAAAAGGCTGTTTGTAGCTAATACCTAAGGATGGGAATTTTATTGTCATAATATCTTTAGTAATAATGTGATTCCAATGTCTGAAATAAAGTAAAAGCCTTCAATATTTAGGTACCCAGTTGTAAGCACCTTCATATGATTTGGTGAAAATGGGAGGGTTGAGAGACAGGTTAGCAGTAGTAGGGCCCTGAGAGATTACATGGATGTAATACTATGGATAGAGTGGTTATGCAGGAGGAGACCTTTAAGCATTAGTATTGAGAACATGTGTATTTTCAACTTTGAAAATCCAAAGTCTGTAGGTCTCATACTTTACTACACCACTAATTTCAACACAAAATACTCTGCTTTTTCATAAACAATAATAAACCAATCTACATATCACAAGTTATATTCATTGCCTTAAGTTCAAATGTTCTCATTCAATTGGATTTAAAATTATTCTAAATGAAAATGTATCCCCAATAGTAAATAAAACCTCTGGGCAGACAACATATTTTAATCTGAACTGTTTATACATTTTCCTTCTGTTCAGTAGAATGCCTAGTTCAACTTTATTTCTTGTTTAATCAACTTTACAAATTGCATCATTTTATTTAACCCTTTGTAGCTCTCTAGTATCCTCCCAAAGTATTGCAAAAATGTTTTTATTTATCATCTTTACTAGTCTCCCAACACTAATCATATGCCAAATTCTTATTCACCAAAATATGAAGTATCTGTTTTTGCCATTCTGTTAAAATAATTACAATTATATAAGAGTATAGAAATAGGGAAAAGCTACTTAATTTTCAAGGCAGTTATATTGTTCAATGAGATTTGACTGATCAGTGCCTTAACTCCATATACCACCCATTGCCCCATACACCTTATAATACTTGTTCATAAACATCTACCTCAGATTTAATCGAATTGATCCAGCAACAATTGCCATTTTCAGAAGAGAATCCTAAATCTTCATCCACTCTTTGAGTGCAGAATTATTTTCTAACTTCATTCCCAAAAGGATTATCTCTAATTTTCAGACTATGTGCCCTATCTTAGACACCACAAACAGGAAAAATGCCTAATTGAGCTCACATTAATATAGTGAAAGCTTTGATCAAATCACCCCTTAACAACCTAAATTTCAGGAAATGTGAGACTATTTTGTATAATCTTAACTTGTAATTAAAACCATAGAGCCCAGGTGTCAGTTAATCTATGTTGCATTCCTTCAAGGCCAATAATTCCTTTCTGCAGTGTGGTAGCCAGAACTGCTCACATCACTGCAGGTGGAGCCTAATAAACGTTTTGTGCAGCTGTTACACAATTTCTACTTGCTGTACACTACATTCCATTAGCTTTTCTTATTATTTTTCTGTACCTATGCATTGTAATGAATTATGTACATGGACCTACCAAGGTACAATAAAATAGTGTGTGCAATTTTCTGGCTTTATATGTAACAGCATGTCTCCTTTAAGCTGTGTCTAAAAGCTCGAAAGAGATTGGAAAATTGCACAGCACCATTTAAAAGACTGTTGTTGGGCTCCCTCATGTTGTCTCAGAAGCAGCAGGCATTACTGAAAAAAAAAACACGTCAAATTTCTTCTAGATGCCAGCACTTAGACATGCACCCAAGTACTCATAAGCCAGTCCTTACGTGCACAACGCTACAGCATTCTTTCGGCTACTGGAGAGTGGCAATCTTAAGTTTGACTATGAATACAGTCCAGGCACATGCATGAGTTTGAACTTGAGACTTCAGAAGGAATGAGTGAGAACTATTTGATGGATGTGTAACTTGCACTGACATTGCTTCTCCTAGAGATGCATATAACAGTGAGGTTTCTTGTGAAGCCTGGGAGAGGAGGTGTTGAGCCCTTGTAATGTAGTGCAAGAGGGGTGTCTGGTGCCTGGGAGTTGACTTTGCACTCCCTCATCATCCATTAAGAGGCATGCCAAGCCTAGGCAAATGAGCATTATAAATAAGTTTTAGTTGCAGCAACGAATTTGAAGATGGTAAGCAGCATGCAGAGTATTCTGTGAGTGTATAGAGTGGTGTGCAGCAGCTTGATTACGAATGCAGCTTCAGTGTGATGGACTTTTAAGTAACATTGTTTTTGAATCTTCAGCATTAGTTAAAGCCATTTTTTCAGTGAGCAAAAGGTAATTGTTTTTATTCAAACCAAGTGTTTGAAAATCCTGCTGATAATGAACTTTAGACAATGCATGTTGAAGACATTCGATTAAGTTTGAAGTGGGAAAAACTGTGTTGGCAAATGTGAAAATCTTGCACGAAGATGAGCACATAGTGTTGGTGAGTAGCAACAGGAGACCCAGAAATCTTTGGAAGGTTGTATTAAATTATGAGGGGCCTAGAGAGGTAATTAGAGAGGATCTATTTCTTTTAACAAAGGAGTCAAAAGGGTGAGACTTCAATGAGTTGAGGGAAGTTTAGAATCTGGAGGGTGGTAGGGGTCTGGTACTCACTGTCTGAAGTGATGGAGGCAGAAACCTTCAAGACAAGAGCTTGGTGTGTACTTCAGGAGCCATGACCAGCAGCACTATGGACTTAGGACTATGGAATTAACACTGGAAGGTTATTGGGTTAGGGAGCTCTTTATTGATTGACACAGATACAATGGGTTAAATGGCCTCATACTGCTCCATTAGTATTCTGTGACTCTGCAATTGTTTCACTCCATGTTAGTTTCAACATTACAAAACCTGTTTGTGTCATTTTGCAGGCAAATGTTTAGTCCCAAATGTTTAGACCATAGCTGCTTCTGACTTTTCACTTTTTAGTAGTACTCTGTTCTGGCCATTTTAAGTCCAAAATGAGTGACTTCACACAAACATCCATTGAAATTCATTGCTGTACTTCTACCCAACTGAATAATTCTTTGTAATTTTATGCTACCAGCTACAATGCACACCATACTGTTTGTCTTCTAGTCATCAACAAATTTGGATATGTGGTTTTCCATACCATTTCTAAGTCATTAAAAATTCAATGAACAGTTGTGGCCCCAACCAAGGATCTGCATAACAAATTGATTGCACCATTGAAATACATTGATCAAAGTAAGTAATTGGTACTATGCATTGATAGTAAACATTAATTTTTTATATACCACTCATTATAGCAGATAAAAATGTTATTAGTGTCAATGTAAGAACTGAAATGTGTTCATTAAGTCCATTATTTGGGTAGCAAAGAAAATTCGAGGAACATTAGATCATTATTTTCTCTTTTCCCAAGAATGGGGAGTTACAGTAATGATAATTGTCAGAATGCAGTAATAATAAGTGTGATGGTTATTAATATTTTGGTGGCCCTCAAAATCTGCTTTCCTTGATTGACACTGTAAGCCAAGCCCACAGTTTCTGAGATGTCTAATGATAAGAGAGACAACTTCAACACCCACGAGGCCACAATGAGTCCCATTCACGAACCTATTAACACAGTAGTTTTCGCCCCCATAAACCCAGATTATCGGAAAACATTTAGGAGCAGTAAGAACTGTAACACCAGATAAAGAATAATCAAGGTTGGAATTGCTCCCAAATGGACCTGCAGAGATGTGACTCGTCCCTCTGGACCGGTGGACAAAAGATTACAAAAAAAAATCCACTTTGTTGAATGCAGAACCAGCAACAGATGCCAGATGCCATGATGGTGGGAAACAGGTAGTGCAATATGGAAAATGATGTTGCATATATTACAGTGAAACCTGATGTGATCCAAATTAGAGTAAATTTGTGTCTTTATGAATAAACTTGAAATGGTCTAATTAGAGTCACTATGGGTTTGCATTCACTTAAGTGCACATCTCTGGTAATTTCACACATGGTTGTCAATGGAAATCTGAATGACTAGACAAATTAAACGCCATCTCAACTTTTACCACCTGGCTACTTTCAGACAGCTTAATTAAAATAAATAGATATGCAGCTACTTCGGTGCCTGCATTATCATCCTTTTTACTTTTCTTGTTAACTAAATTTTCTGGTTTAATTACAAGCGACAAAGACAATGAGGCAAAGTTTGTCATCGCCAGTGTAAAAGTGGTTTGCAATTGATCGTGGATGGATTTGTAAGCAGGGATAATTTCTCAGTCAGAGTGATGTGCTGCATTATTTGTAAGTGGAGGATGCTTCTAAATATGTTATTGGAAACACTATTGCAGGTAAAACACTATCAACAGCTTTGTCACTGGAAGAGATTAAAAGTCGGCAGAAGAAAAGACTCAAAGATGTATTCAAGACCTCCTTGAAAAGAATGCAACTTCTCTGCAGACTTTTGGGAACCCCTGGACCATAATGACTCAAACTGAAAAGGTTCATTTGGAATGGTATTGCGAACCTTGAGTCTGCACATTGGGAGCACAGAAAGGTGTTTCATAAACTGCAGAAGTAGTGGTAGGGTTTTGACAAACCACATGCATACTTGCCCCATCAGGCACCTCATGCCCCATTTCCCACATTGGCTTCAATAGTCACAAAACTGGATTGAAGGCAAGTCGTCCTCCCTCTCAAGGGCTGTGAAAGATAAAAGAGAAATCAACTGCTTTATTTGGGAAGCTGGCTGAGTTAAAACATGAAGTGAGATTTGCATGATACTTGCCACAATATTCGGGCAGATATTGATCTGCTCAGCTAAATCTTTGCCCACATTTTTAATGCCCCGGTCAGCACTGAAACTATTCCTCTTTCCCACCCAAGCCACCGTCCCTGTTCAGTCCCTTGCTGCCTAAACCTAAAGGATATGGACTTGAATAGTAATAGTGACCAATTGCTTAAGTCAGTGTAGGTCAGATCTGGCTGGACTTATGAAATACTGTGGTTCCATATTGCTTTTTATTGCAGGATATTCCTGTTTTGTAACAGCAACCCCAGTTCTTTTTTCTGCAGTGAATGCCCTCTTAAACCAATCCTCATTGCCACATACAAAGGTAAGCGTCAATAACTCATGAACCCTTTTGTCACTAAGACTGAGGCCATCCAGTGTGTTAGCCCTGCGATCTCCCTTCATTCCCCATCCCACTGGCCAAACTTCTCATGGTCCTCCTAGCTTAGTGTCAAACTTACTTCTTTAGTTTCTCTCCTGTCTCCCCTCATACCTTCTGGAAACTTGGCTAGTGCATGAGAGCCAACTCTCGCTTGCTCAATACCATTCCCACTAAACAGCTGGTCATCCAACTGTCCTTGATGATTCTTAAGTTATTTGATATCATCAATCATTGTCTCTTCTTGGAATCAGTTGACCTCTGCTTCAAATTTTCTCTCATGACTTCATTCTTCAAAACACCAACCCTTGATAGAGTCATGGAGTCATACAGCACAGAAACAGGGCCTTAGGCCTACCATATCCATGCCAACTGTTGTACTTACTGATACTAATTCCAAGTACTTGTCTAGATGTTTCATAATTGTGAGAGCATCTACCTCCACCACCTCCTCAGCAGCGCATTCCAGATTCCAACCACTCACTGTGTGGGAAAAAAAATCCCTTCAAATCCTCTTTAAAACCTCCTACCTTTCACCTTGTACTTATGCCATCTTGATTTAAACCCCCAACCATGGGAAAAAGTTTCTTACCATCTATTCCATCTATCCCCCTCAAAATTTTATATATCTCTTTCAGGTCACCCTTTGCTCCACGCCCGCAGGGAGAATAAACCCAGTCTGTCCAATTTCACCATATAACTGATATCTTCCAATCTAGGCAACATCCCGGTGAATCTCCTCTACACTCTCTCCAGTGCCATCATATTTTTCCTGCAGTGTGGCAACCAGAACAGTACACAATATTCCAGGAATGGCCTAACCAATATTTTATTAGGTTGTAACATAGCATCCCTGCTCTTATATTCTAAGCCATGGTGATGAAGGCATCCATCCCATATGCTTCTTCACCACCCAACTACCTGTACGGCCACTTTCAGGGGTCTATGGACTTGTATTCCAAGTTCCCCCTGCTCATCGACATTCTGTCTTACAAAAACCTCTCTTGCGCTCTCTACAGTCATTAACATGTAGTCTGTTCTATATCCAGGACAGAGTAAGCAGAAATTTCCCACATGAAAGTAGTGGGAAGACTCTTTGGACTCCAACATAATCTTGGTTCGCTTGCCACTGAACGTCCATTTTCTTGCATATGCCTAAAATTGATACATAGCATTTGCAAACTTGGTACCATATTTAGCCCTTACTGGAATTTCAGACCTTATATCTATGCCCTCTCTAAGACTGTATATTTCCACCTTTGGAATTTTCCATCAGGTCATCTGTTGCTGAAATCCTTGTCCATAAGGGAGATTACTCCACTGCAGTCCTGGTTGGCACTCCATAGTCTGCTCCCCCCACTAGAATCTAGAACAGTACAACACAGGAACAGGTCCTTCGGCCCACAATGTTGGGCTGAACTAATAATAACTAGCAATTATTGATATAAAAATAATAATATAAAAGTAACTAAATAATAACTAATAACTGCCGCAAAACAACAAATTTCGCGACAGATAAGTCAGTGATAATAAACCTGGTTCTGATTATACAATGCTATATGCCTGTGATGCTGCTGCAAGTAAGATTTTCATTGCACCTGTGCATTCATGTACTTGTGCATATGACAATTAACTTGTGACTTAAGTATCTATATGACTTAAACGCCTAACTAAACTATTCCCTTCTGGCTACACACTGTCCATATCCCTCCATTCTTTGCACATTCATGTGCTTATCTAAGAGCCTCTTAAATGCCTCTATCGTATTTGCCTCCACCACCACCCTTGGCAGCATAGTCCAACCCATTCAAGAGCATCTGCTGCAGTATCCAAACTTACACCCAGTTGACCCATCACTCTTGTACTTGCTGAAAAACGTTGACTCCCAGAGAAGGGATGCATCTGTTTTAAAATTCCAAAATATAATGAGAATGCCTTGTGAATTCCTAGTCTATTGTGAAGTAACATGCAGAATATGCTGATTAATGCATGGGAAATGTGGAGAGATCTAATAGGTGTGTTTGGTTTATTTGAAATTCTTTTATTTGAAATGCATATCTGAGCTCAACAATACAAACATGATCTAATAAATAATCTAGTGATGTCACACTTTGTATATATTCCACCTCATCCTTGAAGTAAGATCCCTCCATGATCTGTTTGTCCCTATCTTGGTAATCTCCTCCAAGCCTGTATTTCCTAAGATGTGTGCACTCATCCAATTCAGTTGCAAAGGTCTTAAGCTTTAGAATTCCCATCTAAAATCTTGCTGGTTCTCTATTTTCGGCTTTAAGTCATTCATTAAAACCTGCCTCTCAGTCCAAACCTTTCATTATCTGCCCCAATATCTCTTGATATATATCATTACCAATCTTTTATTTGATAACACTCCTGTGAAGTATCTTATGGTGATGTTGCAAAACTAAAGGCACTATGTATATGGAATCTGTTGCTGTAATATCAGTTCTTTCATGTTCAACTTTTAAATAGACAGATCAGAATCTCAAAGACACAAGAGAGGGCAGATGGTGGAATTTGGAGCAACAAACAATCTGCTGGAGGAACTCAGTGGGTCGAGTTCCTCAATGGTTCCCTAGTATGATAAGATGGACTCTTGACTTCACAATCTACCTCGTTATGACACTGTACCTTATTGTCTACCTGCACTGCACTTTCCCAGTAGCTGTGACACTTTATTCTGCATTCTGTGTTGTTTTACCTTGTACTACCTCAATGCACTGTGTAATGAATTGATCTGTATGAATGATATACAAGACGAGTTTTTCACTGTACCTCGGTACAAGTGACAATAATAAACCAATTCCAATTCCAATTCCAAAATGTTAGACAAGTGCATATACCATTGGAAAGCTTGTGCACAGTAAGCAACTTGACAGGCATACAAACGTCACTAGCAACACACAAGATGCTGGAGGAACTCAGTGGGTTAGGCAGCATCTATGGAGGGAAATGGATTGTCGACATTACTGGTTGAGACACTTCATCTGGACAGCCCACTGAGTTTCTCCAGCCTCTTATGTATTGCTCCAGATTCCAGCATCTGCAGTCTCTTGTGTCTCCATCTTACAACTGTCAAATGGGCTAGAATGTGAAGTCATGCTTCATTGTACTGAGTCATGGGCAGATGTCACCCAGAACACTGCGCTCAACTTTGGGAATCCTCACAGAATAAAACCAGGGCATGAAGGGTTAAGCTCTGGGGGCTGATGTGATCTAATCAAGGCATTTAAAACAGCAAAGGGATTTGATAGAGCTGATACAGAGAAATTTGGGGAAATCCAAAACAGCAGGGCGTAATCATAAAATTAGAGTGAGACCATTTAAGAGTCAAATCAGGAAGCGTTTTCCTCACACTGAGTATTATGACTCAGGGAAGGAGCACCCTGCCCAATTTTATTTTAGATTGGCTTCAGTAGAAAGTAAAATTGTGTGGGATTTAAAACGTGCAGGCGATTCGATCCCATTGGTTTCCTGCCAAGCGGGTTAGATTAAAGCTACTCCCCCTGGGAGACTGGTCTTTGAAATAGCTAGATTAGAATCTCAGTTGCTGACACTGAAGTCTCACTACACCTCACAGCCTCCTGAATTTAACCATTCATTCCTTTTAAACCTCGGTGAGACTTTAAGCAGTTGACTGCCAGTCTCTTAGCAGGTAATCTTCCCCTGAGAGCTGCCCTCTTGCATTGGAGTGGGAAGCTGGATGGTAAGGGCTCTAGACTGTTGTTAGCGCTGCTCATCACGAAGCAACAACATTGAGCCAGTCACACAAACATCTCCAATTTGGCATTGGTTGGTGATTTCATGCATGAAGACAGAGGATAGCAGGTATGGGAATGGATCTCATTTCTCTAATCCTAACCTCTCTCAGTGTTAGGAGCCCATACTTACCTTGTAAAGATTTAAGGTTGTCTAAGTTGGATATTCCAAAGAAATGGTCATTGTGGTCATGTTATTTGATTAAGCTACATCAATTGCTTCCATTGCAATCTGCACACACTCTTTCTGCCTGCTAACTACCATAATCATAACATCCAGCTAGCACATAGTATACTGTTGAATGGTTGTCCACTTCAGCAGGCAGCCCACAGTTAAAACATGCAGTGTTTACAACCATCCTGCACCAGTTTAAAGGGACGTGAACTGTGGCTACAGCCACTGGCAGAAGTCAATGTACAATATAGACTGATGTCGAAGGAAAAGTAACAGTGGCAGAAGGTGGGAGAGTGCAGCCTTTCCAATGGTGCACTGGAAATCTGAAGGAGGAGCTGGAGAGGGGATAGATGTGCTCTGTACTCAGAGGAGCAGGGGAAACTCTCCAAACGTAGGGAGAGTAGATACATGCGAGTTTGGGGGTGATGTCAATGCTACAAATCAAGAACTGAAAATCTGGAAGCAGTTTTGTGAGATGTTCAGACTTCACAAGTTCTACACTCAGTGAATACATTGCCGATTGCCATCTCCACAAACTGCACCACCAGCCTCAGCAACTGCTCAATAAATCACAGCACCATCTCTCACCTATCAACAACCTCTATAGATACTTAATATAAAGAGGTTCAAGAAAATAAAAAAAACTGCAGACTCTGGAAATCTAAAATAAAAACAGAAAACAGCATGTTGTGCATCATCATTGAAAAGAAAAATAGTTAATGTTTCAGGTTGAAAACCCTTCATCAGAACTGGGATCTGTTCTGATGAAGTCTGATGAAGAATGTCAGTTCTAATGAAGGGTCTTCAACCTGAAACATTAACTGTTTCTCTTTCTACAGATGCTGGCAGACCTGTTGAGTTTTTACAGAATTTTCTGTTTTTAATTCAGAGGTTCAACTTACTCTTGAACAGTTGGTCCCACTGCAAGCCTCATAGCTCCATCACACGGCTATTAAAATTTGACAGCGAGGTCATCCAAGGCCATCATGAGTCAGTTACTGACTGCTCTTGTGTAGAACTGGACTGCACACTGGTGACAAAGGCAACTAGGATCATTGAAGGAGAGGTGGAGCTTCATGTCCTTCCAATGCATGAGGTGGAGGAGATCCAACCTGGAGCAACTAATGATAAGGCCATAGCCAGCAGCTCAAATGATGGAAGATGACAGTAATGTCATGTCAAATCTTTCACACATCTCATATCTCTTGACCTCACAATACCTTCTAACTTACAGGTTGCAGGCGGTCTAAGCAGGCACCACTTATTTCCCACTGCAACCTTGCAGCTTATTCCTCCTTGCAGATAGAGCTCTGTGCTTCTCCCTCAGTTACTCAAGAACTAGAACCTGTCCAGCAGCAGGTGGGAGAACAAGAAGACGATGTGGGTAAAAGAACCCCTCTATTCAATTTCGTACTTGTAGCTTCCAGTTCCAAAGCTGACACTGTGAACCATTTAGATTATGGCTTGGGGCCGAATCTGCATGTGGTGAGGAAATTGACAAGTGGGCTCGAGCCAGGGCAGAGGCCAAATGTGGCACAAGTCATAGTTCACTCAAGCGGAGAGTCTGTGACAATGCCTTAGTTAAGGGTCTCAGATAAGGACCCGGCAGGACTCCATCTAGGATCAAGAAGCATGGAAGAGTTCAACATCAATCATTCACAGGGCTTTATGTGGAACTTAGAGCCCAGCATGGAAGTGGTGCCTGCCTCTACTAGACTTTGACCTGAACACAGTATGGCTTTTGATGGCTGATGTCTCAGCTTCCAATGTAGCACAAACACGGACTGCTGAAGCCCCACTCTAGGGAACTGAAAGTGGTTCGATGGTGCACATACCAGCCTATATTTCATGTGGGCAACATGCATACACCTTCTGCAACACAGAGTGATTAGCCATTGATCAATAAAACTTACTGTCTGTGGTTGTGCATCATCTGGTCATTGAGGAGCTAGCCAATGGTATTCTGAGATGCCAAATGGAGAAATGAGTGCCTCTTGCAACCAATCCTCAGGGCCAGTTGATGCAATGTGTTCCATAGGTTGGATTTCATTGCCACTGTTGCATTTTAGATAGCTGAGCATCTGCAGTCACTGGAAAAACACTGTCAAGAAGCACCATAATGTACAAAGGTCAGGGAAGACCGGTACGAAAAGAAATGCATTAAGAATATTAGTTGACATTTCTAAGGAACTAAGGACAGGATAGTGGTGTAGAAAGGTAATGCTGCTATCTCACAGTTCCAGTGACTCCAGTTCAACCTTGACTTATAGAGCTGTCTGTGTGGAGTTTGCAGGTTCTTCCTGTGACTGTGTGAGTTTTTCCCACTTGCTACTGTTTCCTCCCACATCCCCAAAACATGCTGATTGATTGGTTCATCGGTGCTTGTAAATCACCCCCAGTGTAAGTGCGTGGAGCTGAAGGGCATGTGAGAGAGATTAGGATACAAGGAAACATGTGGGGGAAAGGGATTGGTCTGGGAGGTGGCATGGACTTGATAGGATGTTAAACTTGCTAACTCAAACGAAAACATGAGAAATTTGGGTTGAATTGTGACCTTTACATTTGTGTTTACTTTTGTATTGTGATCAAGCAAGCTCTGTCATGGTCAGCAACAGAGAAAAGTTGACTGCTGGTGAATGGGAAATTGAAATTGCATTCACTGGAGTCATAGTTGGACCAACCCACGCTGTTAATGTTTCTTCCTCCCTCCTCTCACCATTCCTTCTCCTGCAGCTCAGCCTCTCATGGAATATAGCTGGTAGGAAGGGCTGAGTCCTCTTGATAATTAATATGTGCAGCAAATACACATCTTGATATCCACTCTGTCGAGTACTGCAAGCCATTGAACTGCACTATCACATTTTCTGTTGCAGCAGTTGTATGCATGTTGCCTACATGTGCATGGGTATTGCACCAAAGTCATGGTCCATATCATCAGCAGATAGGTTTTGTCATTCAGCCCCCATCCTTTGGTTTCTTGTGGCTCAATAACAGGGAGCACATTTATTGCCACAGAATAAAAGTATTATTACTGTTGTCAGGGTACCAGTCATTAACCAGCATAACTTACTGTCTGTGATCGTGGACCAGTCAGTCACTGAGGGAGTGGGAACCATTCTGGTTACAACACATTTCAGAGCTGAAATGTTGCTTTGATAAAGCAATGAGGAAAACAGTTAAAGGCAACAGGTACCTTGGGGAAGCCTGCACACCTTGTACAGTTACATACTTCACCAATTCCCTTCTGAGCTACAAAGAATATTTTTTTAAGAGAGCTTCAGTGACCTAGATTATCTGACAGTAGAAGTCAGAACGTGTTATGTTGTAAATACCCCAGGTTTCAGCCTGGGAGGAGCCCAATGCATGAAAGTCAATTGCTTTGGCCACCTTGACACAACTTGTCAGCACTAAGGTCCATGAATATTGTGAGGTTGGTTGGAGCAGATGTCAGATATCAGTGAGACCACCTTTACTGAAGTACCGATGTCTCCCTTTGCTTCTTGCTGACATACTCCAAGAATATGACCTCTTGCTGAAAGCCTTTCTCTTCCTTCTCTTTCAGCCATTCGTTCTGCACTACATGCTCTCTGTTCATTCTTCAATGATGCTGAATTGAAGGGGAATACTTACATCTAGAAGTAACTTCCTTGTTCTGGAAACTTAAAGGGAGGATAGGATCCTTCAGCTAACTGCTACACCATTCCTGTGGACTTCAGCAAGTTTAACATACTCTGAAATGCAGCAAACACCTGCAGAAGCCCAACGAAATCAGCAACCAGTCTGGATAAGCATTGTTGAAGCCATTTTCCCCTGGGTAAAAGATTAATGGAGAGTGAGGGCTGGAGAGCTGAACTCCAACATGTGTTTTTAGTGGTATTTTGCAATCATAAAGGCCATATTTAGCATCCAAACAACGCATGCTACCAAATCAAATTGGCACCACATAATGACAATACAAAGTGGATATGATCTGGTATGATTGATCATGATTGGGTTCGTCAAACCTGCTGACATGTTGCTGTATGTGATTAAGATTGAATTGAAGCATAGTATTTGTGTTTAACTGCCCTCCATGCAATGCATTTTTGATGAAAACACTCTGATCAGACCAGATGAAGCTATTTTTGCTTTTTCCATCAACTGTTTCATCAGTACCTTAAATAGTGCCCACATCCAACTCATTGGCTGATATAAAGTTATCAATAGAGAATATGCATCAAATTTTGCAATACACTTGTTTTCCAAGATTATTGAAGCATTTCTTACTGATGTTCCTCCCTGGTTATACATTGCACATTTCTGTTCATATCCCTTCATGGCATTTCCCCATCCCGTCTTTGTAACCCCATCTAGCTCTTCTGCACCTTTCCAATTCCTGTAACTTACGTAGCAATTATTTCCTTGGCTGACAGATCTACAGCTGTCCAGGCCCACAGCTTTGGAACTGCTAATTCCTGAAACTGTTCTGGCTCTCTCTTAATGTTTCTTGATATCTGCATCTTCTATGAAGGTTACGCTCCAAATGTTTCCACTGAGACTCA
Source organism: Pristis pectinata (assembly GCF_009764475.1). NCBI lineage: Eukaryota > Metazoa > Chordata > Chondrichthyes > Rhinopristiformes > Pristidae > Pristis > Pristis pectinata. The sequence goes on from NC_067416.1 coordinate 24,614,813, forward strand.
TTGTTAATACCTGTCTCATTATCCATCCATGAAGCATACGGACATATTTCACAATATTAAAGATGCTATCTAAATGCATGTTGTTGCTTCTTCCAGCAAGAGTAAGATGGAACACAGCAGTGTAATGGGTCACATTGTGTCCTTCCCTGTGAAATCAGTCCCGTGTACAAAAGGGTGAACTCATTGATCCCTACCACCAGTTGAGTATCACATTTAAAGTATGATCTGGAGAATACAGCATTGATGTAGTCTATCTTTGATTCACTCTCCATTTTGTACAGCATCGTTCCATAATTTTAAGCACAAGATTTTAATTTTCCAGAGACCATCAATATTTTCACCTCCTTCTGACAATAATTCCAAATTTTGATTTGAATGTCAAAGCCATAATTATTGTTGGTTTTCAAATTTTAAAAAATCTCAAAAAAAAAGGGGAGAGGCACAAATAACAAAGAAACAACTTACCATAAAGCAAGCACAGGGTAAATACTAAGTTTTTAAACTTGAAATTGTGATTTGGATGCTGAATGCTTAACTGCACAATGCTATTGAATTAGCTTTGTTACTGTCATTTTAAAACTTATTTGAAGTTTTGAATATCATCTGATCTTAAATAAAAATAAATGAAATAAATGTTGACTCAAAGAATCAGGGCTTTTGGAAACCAATCATATTTCAAAGCTAATGCAAGTAATCCAGAGAGCAAAACATCTTTTTTATTTTAAGGATGATTCAACGAAAAGCTCATAACAACTTTCTAAATGCCCAGTAAATTGCATTTCACTGTCAGAGCCCAGTTACTTTAGGAGAATTAATGGACATTACAATAGTGTATGACTCAGAAGTGCTACACCAATCTCCTTATTATACTCCTAAGATATTTAATGGAATGATCAACCCCATGCTTGCAAATTCTTCAGAAAGCAAACCGTGCCTATCTTAAATAACCTTTTACATTGCATATGCAAAAGACATATCCCCGAAGACATTGTGAACAGAGCTGCTGCAATACACTCCTATAGCTTAGGTTTATGATATGCCCTACATTCACAGGGTGGGAACAATCATAAGGCAGTACCGGTATTCCTTTCAGGCAGTAGTATGATATAAACAGGTACCAAAGACAACATAAAAGGTTTAGTGATTGTTATGGTTTCAGCAGCCTTTCAATTCCTGTCATTCATACTTTCCTTAAATATCCTGTATAATACAATTGATCAATCTTGAATTATGATTTTATCATTTATTTATTGATCATTTTGGAACTGCCATTCAAAATAAATAAATTCTTGCATTTCACACGTGCAAGTTAAACCATAACAGCTTTATTCCAACTGCTTCATAAAATGCATAAATTGATGGCATTACTTTCAACTGGAAGTCCCTCATGTTAAATTAGAAAATATTGCTGTGTCCTTCTTACATGCTTGGCTATCTTTCTCCATTTTCTTCTACTACACATTCTGTCATAGCTGTGTCTTGTGTAATGAACATATTATATTCGTATGCTCCAGCCATAGTTGACATGACATTGTTCCTAAAGGTGTTTGGTAATCGTCCTCACAATGGTGTTGTTTTCAAAACAAGAACATGCAGTGGTGATGTCACATTGCTTTTTTTAAAAAGAATTTAAAGAAGGACTTTAGATGTTCAGTCAGGGTATGAGTTGATGAGACAGTACAGACTGTAAAGACAATGCGATAATATTAGAAGATAAATGTAATGATGGTCATAAATAGTTGTACAAATCTAAGTTGATGGCTACACTGTGATATCCCGAGTCAGAAGTACTGTGGGGTTTGTGCAGAGGTGAGGTTCCATGCAGAGTAACGTGAGAATGTGATAACAGAAGATGCTGGTAAAACTTGAAATGGCTGATGTCCATTTCTTCACCAGGTAATCTGAGGATCAGTGTGGTTGTGCAAGTGTGAGTTTACACCATGGTGTGGAATTTCTAGAGAAAGTTGCTGTCCGTATCTTCCTTGTTCTCAAGATAATTCACTCTAACAGTATCCTGCTGAAAAACTCAGCATTCAAGCATCTGTGAGGGTGCAGTGCTTACCCACTAGATAGCCATTCTCTTCACCATAGGTGTCAAGGTGGAGAATGGGAATATATATTGAGGATCAGCCATGATCACATTGAATGGTGGTGTATCTTTCATGGGCCAAATGGCCTACTCCTGCTCCTATTTGCAATGTAAACATATTAGAAGAAATTAGGACTTGTTCATTTAAATATAAACTTGATTAATGTCATAATTAACTTTTATTACCATCTTAAAATCTCCCTATCACCAAAAAAAGTATTTTTTCATGTATAGATCTTCATAAATCAGTTTTCAAGTATTGGACATGGAAATACAAACAATATTTTTATAAAGTTTTGTTTTCTATCCTCTCTCTCTCTCTTTTAATCTCAGTTCCATTTGCTTCTGTTTATTTCAGATTCTGTACATAACTTTAGATTGAATGAAATATTCAAATTTATATTTGTTTGAATACTGCAAGCATTAAAAGGATTCTTGATTGAAGAGACAGCCTGCTGCTGGCCTCTATGTAGGTCCCAGATCCACTGGAGAAGGCGCTATGCTGTACCAGATTCCTGATGACCTTAAGTTGCTTCTCTTGAAGGCCACAGTAAGTTTTTGGGGTAGCTGCAAACGCAATAAATGATGAGTGCCATCTATTCACCACAGACCACAGAATCCATGAGACTCTGTGATAGAAACGTATCCCCTTGATATAGCAGCAGATGTGCATTCTACTGTGCTTCCAAAATTCTGTTCCAAAGAATTGAATCCTGAAACAGAGTATAACGCAGATACGTTATCATATCAAGGGCATAGCTCATATAACAAGGAAGGAAATTATACTGCAACATAACATTTTGCTGATTATCTGGCTTTATGTACAACCTGTCCATCCATTATTTGCTTACACTGGTTAACGTCCCATGTGTATTCAGACAACATTGCCCAAAAATTCAGTAGTCTAACTTTTTTTTTGATGGTATGCAATTAAAAATTGATTGTTTTCTAGAACAAACATGATAATGACCACTTCCAGGTTGTTTTGAATCATTCCAGATATTTAACTGGGTACTTCTGGTGTGAGTCACTTTTGCATCCATGATGCAATTTCCAAGTCAGGGGCAAAGGGGATGAGATCATTCATCCTGTAAAGTTCATTTTGAACCATCTTGTTTTTGGACACTGTTGGGATGACATAGTCCTAGCTCAAGACTAGCCTAGGATGCCTTCTTGAAATACTCACCTTCATTCTTGCACTGTGAAGACCTCCTCACCTGATGCTGGTTTTCGACCAGAAACGTCGACAACTCATTTCCACCTACAGATACTGCTCGACCTGCTGCGTTCGTCCAGCAGATTGTTTGTTGTTCCAGGTTCCAGTGTCTGCAGTCTCTTGTGTCCCCATCTGAGTCCCAGACTCCAGTCAGCCACATACCAGCCCCAGGATCTCCACCAAAGTCAAAGTCGAGTTTACTTGATATATGCACAAGTTCATGTATGCACAGGTGCAATGAAAAACTTACTTGCAGCAGCAACACAGGCACATTGCATCATATAAGCAGCACTCACAAGAAAACATAAATTAAGCATAAATTATACACAATTTTTTACAAGAAATAACACAATTAGAACAACAAAAAGTAACAAAATCCATTGTAGTGTAAAGTGATTGAAGTAGTCATAGTGTTGCTAAACTGTAGTGATCAGAGATTTGCCGATTAGTTCAAGAACTGAATGGTTGAAGGAAGTAGCTCCAAACTTTCCTGCACCCTCACCACAAAATTCAGCGTCAGAAGTTTGCAAAGGAACATCTAAAAAAGCCTGATGCATTTTGGAAACAAGTCCTGTGGACTGATGAAGTTAAAATAGAACTTCTTGTCTGCAATGAGCAAAGGTATGTTTGGAGGCAAAAGGGCACAGAATTTCATAAAAAGAACACCTCTCCAACTGTTAAGCACAGGGGTGGATCGATCATGCTTTGGGCTTGTGTTGCAGCCAGTGGCACAAGGAACATTTCACTGGTAGAGGGAAGAATGAATTCAATTAAATACCAACAAATTCTGGAAGAAAACATCGCACCGTCTGTAAAAAAGCTGAAGATGAAAAGAGGATGGCTTCTACAACAGGATAACTATCCTAAATGCACCTCAAAATCCACAATGGACTACCTCAAGAGGCACAAGCTGAAGGTTTTGCCATGGCCCTCACAGTCCCCGGACCTAAACATCATCGAAAATCTGTGGACAGACCTCAAAAGAGCAGTGCATGCAAGACGGCCCAAGAATCTCACAGAACTAGAAGCCTTTTGCAAGGAAGAATGGGCAAAAATACCCCAAACAAGAGTTGAAAGACTCTTAGCTAGCTACAGAAAGCATTTACAAGCTGTGATACTTGCCAAAGGGAGTGTTACTAAGTACTGACCATGCAGTGTGCCCAAACTTTTCCTTCGGGCCCTTTTCCTTTTTTGTTATTTTGAAACTATAAAAGATGGAAATAAAAAAATAACCTTGCTTAAAATATTAAAGAAATGTGTCATCTTTAACTTTATGCCTTTTGGAAATCAGGTCATGTTTTACTCGTTTAGCTATTCACAGTAACAGAAATTTTGACCAGGGGTGCACAAACTTTTGCATGCCGTGTGTGTGTGTGTGTGTGTGTGTGTGTGTGTGTGTGTGTGTGTGTGTGTGTGTGTGTGTGTGTGTGTGTGTGTGCGCTAATAAGTGTCATTCCAGACATATAGAGAATATTAAAAGCTTTTTTCAAAACCCATGGGTTAGCAGTGTCTGCCAGTAAGGACTGCCCATGTGTTTACTTTGCTGAATGACAGCAAGTAAAGCAAATACTGCATTATACAGTGATATTGCCATACTTGGGCAGAAGGTGTCCATCACTAAAGGGTCTGCAAAAGTAATCTCAAGGTGGAAAGATAAATCTTAAAAGCAAAGCAAAACAAAGCAGGAAAGAAAACAATACTGAGATGTCCCATAGTGAAGGATAGCCCTTTTTGATCAGCCAGGGTATCATTTGAACAGAGATTTAACATGTTCAGAGCAGTGGGAGTATTCATAGTCCTCACAATCTGTTTGGTCAGTACAAGACAACCCGTGCAGGATAGTGGCTATGACATTTCAAGGATCCCCGAATAAGCTGAAAGGTGAGAAATTCAATTGGAATGCTGTAGGGAGATCACTTCAATTAAGTTAAATAATGCTGTTGTGTGATTGAGACTGCATAAGTCTTGGCAAGGAGTTTGATGTTTAAAAGACTTCTATTAGTTACGGAGTCACTGATGGACTGAATCGGATTAAGCTGGACACATTGTGATGTGGAGATGACTTAAAATCCCAAGAGTGATACTACACCGGACCTGGACTTGCTGATGTCAGACCAATACAGTGTTGGCAAAGTGCACCAAGAGAGGCTGAAAGCAGTTATGGCCAAACAGCGAGCATTGAAAACAAACCAGTGAGGGAAGTTCAGAGGCAATGGCTTTCTAACTGTGCATTGCTCTGTATATTCATATACTGAAAATAATGTTCTATTGTATGAGCTGCAATAATGTTCTACTCACCTATTTTAAGTTTAATTTACAGTTGACATTTAGAAAATATTATACGATTGATTTATGATTATGCATAATAAAGGCAATAAATGTAATATGGGATCTTTTGAAGCTTTGTTATACCAGTCAGTGCTATGAGTTAAGTGTTAAGTAAAGGGTGGTTTGTTGGTAGCTCGATCCTTGTTATTTGCCTTGGTCATCAGTGGTACTGAAGAGCTGATAGACATTACAGATAGCAAAGCCAGGAGAGGAGGTTGGAACAAGACTTAAAAGCATGCCCATTTCTTTACTTATTAATTAAATCAATGACCATTGCTTTTCAAAGGATATTTCTGGAGCATTGATAACAATGCTCCTTACAACAAGTAAGCTTATTATAATATTCAATGTATTTTTCCACAATATACTAGAAAATTGCCCATGGCATTGCCCACAGTTATTTAATAAATGTAAGGTTTTTTGCTAGTACAAGATGGTGATGGTATTGGGAGAGGGTCTTCAGAAACCCATTCCATTGAGTTATCTAATGAACACAACCTGGAACTGCACTGTGGTAGTTGGCATATAAATAAACTGGATGGCTAACACTGATTTAACAGTTTGCAATGTAAATATTGAAGCAAGTTGTGACCAAAATTGTGACAACTTGAAGTACAATTTGTGGACAGGATATGTACACTCTGAAAGATTTAAAAAATGACATATTGTTAAGATTCAGATGCCAACTGTTCATAAAGAAGAGATAACAGATATGAGCTATCAATCTGCTTAAGCATGCATACTGTGCTTATTATAGCCCATTGACCTGATATGAATTTCTAGCAAATCACCATAGAAGTTCATCATCACTTCTTAAGCTTCATTCAGAAAAGCGTTGGTGTTTTGTCTATATTTATTTCCTCTACTAACACTGTGTATGCTATTAAATAGCAGAAGCTCATGAAAAAGGTTAGCCAGAGTGCATTGTCTGATGAACACATATTTTAATTAAATAATGAACTAACTCTAATCAAATTCACTATTAAGCCATATACTGAAAACAGCTGCAATTACATTCTACTGCTTAAAATTCATTTTGATTTAATCCTGGTTCCTAGCCTCCATTTTATTTGTAGAGTGTTAATTTCAGAGGCCCCTGGTCATACTTCCACAATGAGGAGGACACTAGGAGAGAAGGTAATAACGACAATCAATATTATTAAGAAACTCAAATCTGTGATGAGGCACAATATTGACATTGTTAATTCTGCTTAAATCCCCGCTGTCAGCAGTTCAACTTTTTGATACTTGTCTTTCATCTGTAGCTCTCTCCAGTTCTCAATTATTACACAGTTATAATATAAACAATATTTCATGAAAACTACAATTCTGATGAATGCAATGAAAAGCAACTACAGTTACCCTTTCTTATGTTTAAACATTATAATTTCTAAAAGTTGTAACACCCCTCTCACTGTGATACAGCTCCAAAGAGGGTCAGGAAAATGTTTCTCAAATGGATCACTGAACCCTTTTTATCCATTGGTTGTTAATTTCTTATCGCTGATGAGTCCAATCTGCAAGTTTCACATTGTAGCTTATTGTAATAACTTATCATTTGTTCAGGCTCTTAATGACTTAAACATACATTAAAACAAACTATCTTCAAAATTAGGGTGAATTGTTTCAAAAATTTAAATTGTTTAGTTAAGAACTGAATTTCTGAAAAAGGAATATTTCTTCCCTACGTATATTCAATAAAGCAATAGTTTTATCCTGCTCCTAAGCAAATATAATATAAACATCATTGTGAAATAAATGCTCCTGATTTAAATGTATCAGCACTGCAAAACAATAAAAAGCCTTGTGTAGGTCATATTTATTTATATCAACTCTTTTTTTCCTCTGCTTCCTAATGTAACTTATTCTGGAATAAATATTTGTTAGTTTGAAAGAAATAGCAGTTATACTAAACATACACAGAGAAAATGAAAAAAAATGCAGCCTTGTATTTATAATCTGTGGCAATTTTTTATAGTAATGCATGTGCTTTGGTGGAATTTTTATTTTGAAATACATTATTTTGAATGACTAATTTAAAAAAATCAGTCACTTGGTATTGAGAGTGCAATTTATATTCAGCCCTTTTCCATCTGGAAATAACACAAATGTGAGTGCTTTGGAACTAAGTTCAACCAAGATTACCAAAACACAAATGGGACAGATCACAGGGGGGTCATTTTCTCAAAACATGGAACCAAACAAGTAGTCTGCAAGCCAAAAGGGAACAGAGACTGCTCAGGATGAATGCCAGATCTGCAGCCACCCTCCTTCTACCTTTCCAATTCTCTGGCCTGCTTAATTATGATTAATTGCTGCATGGATAATCAGATACAGCTTCAAAGGTTGGCGATGACAGTCCAAGGACACCAGGGAAGAAGCAAGGTAAGTATTCATGAGCAAACCAGGTCTCTTCTTCAGCCTGTAACCTCCCTTTTTTTTAACAATTCCAAATAGAATTAATAAGAACATTATATGGTTCAAGCACTTAGGGAATAGATTCAACTGCACAATTCTACTGCTGTCATTTTTAGAGCTCATGTCAATAATTTCATGTTTGCATGCCTTGCTCTGAATGACAGCGGTTTTAACTTTCTGTTTTATGTCTCTGCTTTCTGGGTGGCAAAGCACGATCAGAAAATAAAAAAAAAATCAGCTGAAGGTTGGACTCATGAAGTAGTGTGGTTTAATAGATTGCAGTTTTTCACACCACTCCTTTTTATTTCAGCACACAGTATGAAAACTGTAGAAAAATGTTACTTGCCAGTCTTTACCTCTATTTAAATCCCTTTGGCAAAGGCATTGATCACAGTATGCCATTTCCAACCTAAAAGAACTGCCAGGCCTAGTAATATTACTAGGAGGCAAATCCCTAGGTTCCAGGCGCCAGCATTTCTACCTTGGCTTCTTTCCCAGTATTGTTCCCTTTGTTACATACCAAAGTGCCTCTCAACCAGTTAATGTCTGCTATGGGAGGTCTGCTTATCCAAGGCCCAGAGTTGGACTTGTTTAAAGAATCCAAAACACCAACCAGTCTCAAAAAATAGCTATTTTGTTTTGACTTGTATAGGATTCAATCAAACACTATGCAATGAGACAGTTATATTGAATGGTCAGTATAGCAGTGTTTCACACAATAATAAATGGCTAGTGTTCAACAGAAAATCACTTGAAAGTTGTTACCATGGAAGATATTGTTATTTTCAGATTATATTAATATCAAGTTTTATTGTTCACAGAATATTATATTACCTGTTTTGTACATATGTACATATAACATATAAGTCATAGAAACATTAAAAAATTCCTGTAATAGTACAAAAAAGTTATTAAACTGAGAATCATTTCCCCCTCAGTCACAATTTCCTTTCTGTATTCTGCATGAGAATATTCTTGTCATTTATCTGATGAATTCAAGTAATAAATACAAACTATAAATTAAAGCCACACTGCTTAATGAGGACCATGATGTAGTTTCCTTATTATAGTTAGGAACTTAAAAACCTGCATGTGTTAAAAAATTCTCTTGTGGCATTATTCATTATGAAAATATCCATTTGTTCTCAAAAGGAGTCTGTGTCAGCAAGACATGGTTTATGTGCTCACACTGTTGATCTCAACATTCTAAGCTTCTTGCCAATCACAAGACCAGGAAGCAAAAGCAAAGGGCAGGGGGTCATGAAAATGATAGAACAATTTAAAAATAAATATTTTCCTTTTTTTGTTCCTTATTTCTCCACTGGTTAGGATGCCTTTTACTATGAACAATTCCCTAGGTTGGATAGATTGATGAATTGTTCTTAAGCCTCTGTCAATGCTGCTATGGATTGACTTTGAGGAGGCATATAAGGAAGAATCATCCACCTGGGCCCTCTTGCTCTCCCAATTTCCTCATTTATGGAGGACCCAGAAGCCACCTAAAGCCCCAGCTGGGACTGAAAACCTGATATATAGACATTCAGGTGAATGTCCTGGCACTCTATAGTCACACACAGCCTCACAGGCCGTAAGTGAGCCTTCAGATACTAAGGACGATCCTGAGTGCAAAAGCTTAAAGGCTTCACATCAGCCGGCCATTTTAAGTAGCATTTTCCTTGCCACTTCAACAAGGTGGGGAAAGATTACTTGACAAAAAATTCAATGCAGCAACTAAAAAAAAAGTATTCTTTCCTTAAACAGACCATTTAGTGGTTATAACTTCATAACTTTTATGAAATGGTGGGCTGTGATAGCATGTATTATTATCAAAGGAGATAGAATCAATGATATTCCACCTCCAGAAACTATCGAACATCTCTTGTTTAAACTCCTTCTCCGACCATTATTAAATTAAAGAAACTGGATACTCCTAATAGCCCTTCACCTTGTGTTTTTGTTTGTAGAGCACAGCATAATTTATGCTAAATGAGTTTATGATTCCTATGCAAAATACACATTTGCAAATGCCAGACAATCAGTTCATCAAAAACCACTAATTCATTTACACTCATTATGGCTCGTAATTTACTAGTATGCCAAATTACTGGCTTCAAAATTAGGAAAAAAATTACATGCAATTACTGGGAAGTGAACAACACCTAAAAGATGTACAAGATAAGCTCAATTAGTTATCATGGCATTTAACAAACTGGTATTTGTAATGCATACATTTCAAAATTCTCATAGCCCATGAAGCTGTCTGAAGTCTTCAGAAATCATGTGGCTGCCACCTTTCATCAAATTTGTGTGTAAAAATATTTGTGAAATATTATTTTAGTCTAATAAATCATAAATTTATTAACTTTGTTTATGTCAGTACCTATGTTATCACATGCCTGCAATCCATGCATTTCAACTTCATGTTTAGGTTAAATTTAGAAAGGTGTGTGGAACCAGTGAATGGGGAGCCATAACATACTTAATCCCTTTCTCTTTTAAAACTTTAAAAACTAAAAAATTTGCCACTAAGTATTGAATTATAGGCTGGACCTATATCATAAATTCAAATGGTGAGGTCATTTATAATATCATGTGTTGTAAGGGAATTTCATTATGTTTAAAAGAATGTAAAATGTGTCAATTTGATTCAGATGAGAAGTATATTAAAACCATGCTTGATGTTCCTGTGTAATAAATCTCCAACAGTCTTCCGTAAAGGATTCTGGAAATCCATAGGGATCTATCCTTGTAATGGTGACGCATACTGAACTGGAAATTTTTTTGTTGTTGAAATTTACCATATGGGAAAAAAGACAATTAAGGACAAAGCTCCACGAAGCTATTTGGCAAATGACCTCTGTTTCCGATATAGAGTGTGGTACATTTAGATGGAAAATTCATATTACAAATACAGTTTAGTTCTATTACTTCAGTCCATTCTTTAGGCTCATTATAGTTAATAGTGCTAAATGTTCTAGAATGTGATTTTGTAAAATCTGGTTTTAAATACCTTTAAAGGGAAACTTTCAATGGATGATTGCTGAATTGTATATTTTGTCAAGACAACCTAACTATTCTTTTTCATTGGTTAATTGCATGTTTTCCTTCATTATTATACTATTATCAAGATAACTTCTCAGCAGCTTTGCTATACATATCAGTTCATATCTTTAGCCGCTTAATCTTTTGGTTTAGTGAAAGGTAATTCAATAAACTTGAAAGCCTGTAAAGGTTTTTATTCTTACATTATTCAATAAATAGAATCCATTAAATAGAGATAATGAAGTAGTACAGGTGTCAATTATCCTTTCAGTAACAGAATATGGATTCTTCTGAAAGGTGTTAGAAACAGAAAATATTAATAGTCATTTCTGAACATTATATGTTAATCTTCTTTCATTTGCCTTCTTCACAGAGCAAGGAGCTAACAACATAGAAGGTGCACCCAGAGGTCACTCTTCACCTGAACACCAAACACAGCACCAGAGCTTTATTTACTCAAGATGCTCACAGTGAAGCAAAACTCCCCTCCTGTATGTGGCTGGGACAAGCAAGAGTAGAAACGTGGATGCTAAATTTGTATGTTGACGTTTGATAGCCAGTTACTGAAATCTGGCCCAGCTGAATGGATTCCTCTGTGACGTGCAAGTTCAGGGCAAATGTTAACAACGCGGCTCATTGACTGCACCTCATCACATATGCAGTTTAGAGAGTCCACATTGCCTCATTTGATAAATAAATAAACACACCTTCAGTATCCCATATGAACTGGATTCAATGCAGTTGTTGCAAGCTAAAAATAAAACATAGGGTGAAGTATATTGGTGATGAAGGAATAGCACAGGGAGGGTTAGATGCGTAGCATCTGGAGTGGAGAGCTCCAAGGCTATGGAAATAGTTGGACTATCCCTTATGAATAAACCCTCAGCTTTTCCGAGGCCGATGCATCCAAACCCCAGGATGGCCAGAGTCAGCTTCAATTCATTTTCAGAATGGTTACCGGCGTCCATCTTGGAAGGGTTTAGCAGACTCCAATGATCAGCATTCTATGCTTTTGCAGATTTCCTCCAGTGGTGAATTTTATGGAGCAGCCAGTTGGCATCATGTCAGCAGCAATTCTATGCCATCAAGCAACCCTGCACAAATGACAAAGCAACTGGCTCACAACAATTGTGGCAAAGTCAATAATCCAGTTCATATGCTGGTACATCAAGGTTCATTATTAATAGGAGCAATAGGCTTTTTCTTTGGGCAATTTATTGGATGGCAGTACTATTCAGCAATACAGCTCTCGCCTCAAAGGTGGTGTCACCTCACAGGCAACAATATCTTCATGAATACAAGAGAGTATGTAAATGCAAAATATTTTACAGATAATCATGTTTAGTGATGCACATTTGAAGATGTGTTCACTCTTCAAACCATCGTGAAGAGATTACATGGGCAACAAATATGTGTGGTCGCTGGAATAAGAAAAAAATCAAGTATTGGGTTGTATACATGTCCAATAAATATCCAAACCTCACAAGATAGAGGGCAATGAGACCCTCAGCTGTTTCTAATTTGTCTGGGTAGTTTGCTTTCACTATACATTATCAGCCTTTCCTCTTCCTTGTCTTGTAATGACTGAGCATCTAAATCCCTGGCAAATCCTTTGTGTGTGGCTAGGAAAGTCCTCCTCAAATGATATGAAGTGACCAAGACCTAGCCCTTGTGATGGCAATGTTCTGTAGCCCGTTGCAAACAAGGAAAAAATTGGTAGATTTTTGGATATTAAGGAAATCAAGGGATATAGGGTTGGTACAGGCATATGGCACTGAGATAAAGCCCAGCCATGAACTTATTTAATATTGAGGGGCTGAATGATCTAATCCTTCTGTCTCTTATGTTCTTAAATATTTAGATGTGCCCAGTGAAGAACTTTAAGACTCCACCGGATGAGTTCAGGTGGTGGAATTGTTGCTATAGGGTGGTGGTGGCTTGCATTATGAATGCTCTTGTTGCATGCCTGCAGTTCACACATGCATGGGTTGTGGATACAATTGTGAGTTGTGTTGGCGGTGAATAGTCCTTGTCAACCATTGACTCCTCTTTTACATACAATATTATTGAAGTACAGCTGGCACAATGGATTGCCATAGAATGAGTGCATTGTGACTATTACTAGGATACCTGTCATTGGCCAGATGATTCACTACCTATTATTATATAGCAGCTGGAAGCTGAGCAGGTAGAAACCTTGCCACCTCTCAGCAGTGTTTCCATTACAAAGCAACAAATTTACAGGCAGTGGCAATCTGTACCAAGGGGAAGATTGCAAACTTTGCAAATTTTTGTACTTCTGCAAATCAGATGAAATTGCTTTTGTTTGCTTAGAAAACTTCAGTAATCTATCATAATGCAGCAGGCCTTTGTAAACTGAGGAGTGATTATATCTGAAACACCTCCTTGGAAAGAGACTGATACATGTAATTTCTAACCGTGGGCACTTTTCCGGCCACTGACAATGCAGACCGTCCTCTACTCTGAAGTTGAAGTAACGGCTGCAGGAGTTGGCAGATGTTAGTGACAACCCCTATAAGGATGTGTTAATGTTTTCAGGATTGGCCTTTGCTGAAATTCAGACACGTATTGCTCCCTAAATATGGCCTTCTGGTGAGTCCCTTTCTCACCTTTTCCCTTTTCCAACAGCTTTTCCTATTCCGGGCAGCTTCTGTCTTTACTCCCAGTGACGTTCACTGGTTTCACCCTATACCTACAGTAACACAACACGTCAGCAATCAGCACTTCAGCACCTGCTGCACCACTTTCTGGAAAATATTGACATTTTAACCAATTACAGAAAGAATCCAAAACATATATAACTCCTGCAGCAGTCAGAAGTAAAGCAACAGCTCAAAATGAACTGATAATTTCCTTAATTGTTGGTGGCAATGGGATTTCTTTACATGCTTAATGTGTTCTTCTTTTGAAGATTAAGTGAGATGTAGACCGGAGCATCAAAATTCAGAATGGACAATGATGATGTCAGATCAGCCTTGCATTGTGATTGACATTATGACCTGCTTGGTACTGGAAGGCAATAGGAGCACATGCAAATCCTTTTATGAAAACATTGCTCAACATAGTTCCCTTTGGAGTAGTGCAATAGCTCCAGATGGTTAAATGGATGCTACCATGTCCAGTTCTGTCCCCTGGATCCAAGAAGATAAATGAGAGTAATGCCAGCATTTACTGTGTGTTTGTCACTGGAGCTGAAGTAACACATGGGTGATATATTGAATGGGATAAACATAGTAAGAGAGGAGGTATTAAGGGTTTTGCATTTTTGAATGTTGATAACTTGCCAGGCCTTGATGAAATACATCCCAGGCTGTTAAAAAGAAGCGAGAGAAGAACATGCAGATACTCTGTGTGGCATCAAGGAGTTCTGATAAACCTGAAGTTAATAGTTTATCATTTTCCAATCCCCACTGGCTACAGAGAATTGGAGGATTGCTAATGTTGTATTCTTGTTTAAAATGGGAGGAAGGAATAAACTGAATAATTACAGGCCAGTTATTTTTAACTTCAGTAGTGGGCAAATTTTGGAATCAATTATTGGAATCGCTGGGCAACACAGTCGGCATGGACGAGTTGGGCCGAAGGGCCTGTTTCCATGCTGTGTGACTCTATGTGGGACAGTATAAACTTTCATTTTGAAAAGCATAGACTAAAGAAAATCAGCATGAAGTTGTTAAGGGAAAATTGTATCAGACTTAAAGTAAAAAACTGCAGATGCTGAAAATCTGAAATTGTGAAGAGTCCTGATGAAAGATCATTTACCTGAAATTCTTACTTTATTTCTATCTCCACAGACACTGGCTGACATGCTAAGTATTTCCACCATCCTCTGTTTTTATGTCATGTCTGAATGAACCTTTTGAGGAGGTTAGTGAAGTCAGTGTACTTAATGTGGTCCACATGAATTTTAGCAAGGCATTTGACAAGATCTTACTTGACAGCTTGGTCACAAAAGTGAGAAAGCATAGGATCCAATGCAGAGTGGAAAATTGGCTCAGTAGCAGGAAGCAAAGCTAATAGTTGGCAGGTGATTTTGAGACTGCTAGGCTGTTACCTGTGGGGCTCCAGAGGCTTAACATTTGGTTCCATTATGTTTGTAAAATATATTACTGACATAAATTTAAATGTACAAGGCATGATAAAAATGTTTGTAAATGATACAAAATCTGGCCATGTGGCTGACAGAGAGAAGGAAAGATCTCAGGTGGATACCAATGGACTGGTCAGTTGAGCAGAAAAGTGGCAATTGAAATTCAATCTGGAGAAACGTGAGGTATTGCATTTGGGGAGTGTGAATAAGGCAAGGGAATACACAGTCAAAGGAAGGATATCAAGATGTTTGGAGGGACAGAGAGATGTTGGGGTTAAACCTTAAAGGTAGCAGGACAGGTTGAGAAGATGATTAAAAGGCATATAGGATGCTTTCCTTTACCAGCTGAAATATAGAACATAAGATCAGCAGAGGTTATAGTAGAACAATATACAGCATTAGTTAGGCCATAGCTTGGGTACTGTGATAGTTTTGGTCACCACATTAAACGAAAGATTTGATTGCTCTGGAGAGGGTGCTAAGATTTACAAGGATGTTGTCAGGACTGGAAAATTTAGCTATGAAGAAAGATTAAATGAACTAGGGTAGTTTTCTTTACAGAAACTGTTTAGAATTATGGTGGATATTGATATAAAGAAATTGATAGGATGATTAAAGGGGAGCAGGGTGATAGCAGTGATCATGAATTCACTGCCCGAAAGAGTGGGAGAGGCAGAAACCATTGCCATATTTCAAACGTGCCTGGATATGTACTTGCAGTGCCATGAACTGCAGGGGTATGCATCAAGGGATGGAAGGTGGGATTAAGTTGGGTAACTCTTCTTCAATCAGAACTGACCTAATAGGCTAAACGTCCTCCTTCTGCATCATAAGTTTTCTTCGGATTTATATGATGAGGCTGTTAAAGTAGAGAAAGAGATTCTTTTTCCTTTGCACCCCAGAGAATCTGTGTTTGGCGTCCATGTCAGCCAAGGACTTCAGTGGGAGTTTGTGTTCCATTCCATTATCACTTCTGCTCTCTTATGGCACCTTGTCAAAACTCTTGGTGCTGCAACGATTTCCTGCAACACTGCTGGGAATCTTTTCCCACCATCCGTGCACCCTGTCCAGAAGGCAGGAAACCTTTCAGAACCTCATTACGATGATGGGTTGGGGATGGGGAGGAGAGCAGATGGAAGCAGAACCTTTCCAAAGTTCCAGTGAGATGAACGGAATCCAGGTTGTAATGTCCAAACTGAAATGTTATCGGACTAATAATGGAACTTCTAACATTTGTAAAATTTTGGTCGATAGAGTCAGAGAGATATACAGCTCTGAATCAGGTCCTTCGGTCCATCGAGTCCATACTGACCATAAAACACTTTTATTCTCCCTTTATTCTCATCAAGTCCCCCCAGAACCTACTACTCACCTGACAATTTACAGTAATCAATTAACCTATCAACCTGCACGTCTTTGGTTTTCAATACAAATTTATATGATGGGTTACTTACGTTGCACCACATTAACAACCTATCAGGATACAGCTTACTGTATTTTAAAAGAATTTTTCAAATTTCATCCTACCTTGAAGTAGTATTGAATAAAAGCATTTCACATTGCTCATGATTTGTTCAGGCTTGAGGATCACTCATGATGGCTCCCTTGAAAATAGATTGTTCTGAAATATACAGGATGCCAGACATGTGTTTGTCTTTTAACATGATGTCACAGACTGGCATTTATCATCTTTATATGTTTCTACACTCTGTGGAGATATCCAATTGGTGAAAAGTACATTATAACTGTAGTATCATTTAAATCAATTACACATAAATGACCGATCGCTGACTTATTATCATGCTAACCAATATTGGCATGGTTCAGTACTGCACATATATTTGATCCAATTATTCAGATGCTGTCTTACAGAAAACAGTTGGCAATTTTATGATAATAAAACAAGCACTGCAGTGTATTTTTGATTTTCAATCTATCAGCCAAGCGGCTGATAAATGTATTAGCTAAAAACTTCAACTGAAACAATCTGGGTTTCATAGACTCTGACAATAGCACATTATTGTGCAAGACTTGAATCCATATGTAACCAAAGTACCATGTCATTTTATCAGTCTGTATACTGTGTCTGAACAGCTGAAGAATAGTTTCATTAGTGTATTAAGTGAGCACTATTCTGTTGGCATAATTCTACATACAAAGTTAGTTAAATTTAGGGATCACCTTTTCTTCTACAATGGTCACTGAAAAATCAGCTGCTTCTAAGCCAGGTACCTTTTGCATGGTATTTCGCAGCATTGCCTATATCATTGTAGCTGAGCTCCCTTCATATATGCAGAATGAGCTAGTTAAGACAACAATGGCATACTACTGGTGAGATTGTTCATTTTGAAACAATAATCCAAATTGAGTAATCCATGAGTGTCCAAATAACACATAATCATGGAACTGTTGCAACATGGAAGGAGGCCATTTGGCCCATCTCATCATACTAGCTCTTTACAGAGTAATCCAGTCAGAATCATTGAATTGATGTGGGCTCACAAACAAAACTGATGTTATCTTTATAGAGGAGTGTATTTAATGTGATTTGACCGTTTATTACATATGCTGAATCCTTAGCTAATTGAAGAGAGACTAGGCACTGGAATTAAATAACACTGGAATTATATAAGCAGAGTCACTGGAAGACTGAGTACTGGGGAGGTGGAGAGGTGTCAATAATTCATGGGGAACACAGAAGCACGTGGAGCAAACAAATCAGTGGTGTTTTCACACATTTAAAGCTGATTTTTTGTATTTCCAGTTCAATTGGAGTTGGGGGTTGGGTGGTATACAAAAGATAGTTTCAATTATTTAAAGGGAAACTGCAAACACACACATTGAAGCAGATGAAGGAGAGAGAAAGATATATTTTCTGAGAAGGTAGAAATTCAAAGGCTGCACACTGCTTCAGCCCCACCTCTCTTATGTTGTTTAGGGCTGTGATGAAGATACTGTTCCTGTAGTCAGTTGAGGACACATGGTTAGAGCTGACATGAGAGCCCAGCATTTGTTCACACACTTGGATGGAGTGTAGGAGCAGGTTCAACAGGGCAGGGAAAATGAAAGCAATGGTGCATAAATCTCCATCCAGATATAAATATCACTCCAGCCCCCCTCATTCAAGCCAACTCCAGCTTTTGTTACTTCAATATAGCATGTGTGTTCACCCATCCTTTCATCCTGTGGACTTCCTCAACACTCCTCAAAGGACAAAGAACTAAAGACTCTTCTATTAACAGAGGATGAAGTACTGGAGATGAACAGAGTCTTGGTGCATCTGGCCATCAGAGATTGGGCAAAGGGGGATTTCCTACTACCTGGTGCCAGACTTAAATATCATACAACTGTGTGGCATACAGCACTGGGTTAAATATGCTGAGGTAGTTAATGACAACGTAACATTTCTTACTGTAACAACTCTCAAGTATGGATGCATATTTGATGGTCATCATGAACGTGACGGGGCTGGTTTTGTGCTTTAGGACTCTCTGAATTTTCTATCCCCTTCATGGGCCCTCACATAGCCTGGACAACTGGGTTTTCACATGGTGTCTTGTACTTCATAAGTGAACGTGAACTGATAGTAGAGGCAGGGCACTGAGGTAAGATTTCATCAGAGAAGGAAGGACAGAAATATAGAGTGGATGTAGAGGGGATGTTTCCAGTAGTGGGAGAGTCTAGGACCAGAGGGCAGAGCTTCAGAATAGAAGGACATCCATTGAGAACAGCAATGAGGAGGAATTGCTTTAGCCAGAGGGTGCTGAATCTGTGGAATTCATTGCCACAGATGG
Organism: Pristis pectinata; assembly: GCF_009764475.1. Taxonomy (NCBI): domain Eukaryota; kingdom Metazoa; phylum Chordata; class Chondrichthyes; order Rhinopristiformes; family Pristidae; genus Pristis; species Pristis pectinata. Next base: position 24,633,811 of record NC_067416.1, read on the forward strand.
CTGTGGAGGCCAAGTCATTGGGTATATTTAAAGAGGAGGTTGATAGGTTCTTGATTAGTAAGGGTGTCAAAGGTTACGGGGGAGAAGGCAGGAGAATGGGGTTGAGAGGGAAAAATAAGTCAGCCATGATCGAATGGCGGAGCAGACTCAAAGGGCCAAAAGGCCTAATTCTATGTCTCATGGTCTAATTCAAACTCTGTTTGGCTAGATGCAGATGCTGAATATGGGGGCTCTGTCAATGAGGGCAATGCTTGTTGAGCAACAAAAGAGATAGGGTGACAGCTGCTTGGCATTCCAAACCCATTATGCATGATTGCAGAGCAATTGGCAGAGTACAATTCAAGCTTGAGCGGCTTGGTTTACAGAACGTAGTGAAAATATCTTCTTCCTTGGATAGAACAGCCAAGTATATGGAGCATCAAACACAATACTCAAACAAGAGCACCCAAGGTTGCGATGAAGGCTTTCACACAGATTAAATAGGATGAACCTGGCATTACCCCTCAGCTTGCCAATGGTCCGCTGCAAAATGCAGGGAACTGGGGCTAGTCCATATGAGAGATGATGGCTTAGGGGACATGGAAGTGAGAACTTTGGTCAAAGCCTTACACTTTCCAACCTGCACCCTCACTTTCCTCACTGCTCCTATCCCAGTGGTTTGCATGGAGCTTCAGATACTAATCGCCGAATCTTTCCCTGTATAGTTACAGTCAGAGCAGGTTTGCCTCATGACCTATACAATCCAGAGGACATTTTCTGAGCGTCTCAACAGCCTGCCTCAACCAGTAAAAAAAGTCACAGTGCTTGAACCACTTGGAAAAGGAAGAGTAAAGATTTACAGCTACATCAAAGTATGCATATGTCTTTATTAGGTCAATACATGCACCTGTAAGATAAGATATAAGATAATATATCTTTATCAGCCACATGTACATCAAATCACACAGTGAAATACATCTTTTGCGTAGAGTGTTCTGGGGGCAGCCGCAAGTGTCGCCATGTTTCTGGCGCCAACATAGCATGCCCACAACTTCCTAACCCGTACGTCTTTGGAATGTGGGAGGAAACCGGAGCACCCAGAGGAAATCCATGGAGACATGGGGAGAAAATGTACAAACTCCTTACAGATAGTGGCAGGAATTGAACCTGGGTCATTGGTGCTATAATGGCATTACGCAAACTCTACACTACCGTGCTATTATGTTGTATCAATGTTTTTCCCCATGTTCCTCAGTCTTAATTACTGATTGGTTAGTAGTCTTTTCAGTTGTTTGGTGATGAATGAATAGAGCTGAACTGAATCAGAATCAGGTTTATTGTTACTGACATATGTTGTGAAATTTGTTATTTTGCAGCAGCAGTACAGTACAAGACATAAAAATTACAAAAATAAATAAATAGTGCAAAAGAGGAATAATGAGGTAGTGTTCATGGGTTCATGAACCGTTCAGAAATCTGATGGCAGAGGAGAAGAAGCTGTTCCTAAATCTTTGAGTGTGGGTCTTCAGGTTTCTGTACTTCGTCCCCGACGGTAGTAATGAGAAGAGGGCATGTTCCAGATGGTGAGGGTCCTTAATGATAGATGCCGCCTTCTGGAGGCACCACCTTTTGAAGATGTCCTCGATGGTGGGGGGGGGGGGGTGGTGGCGGGGGGTTGTGCCCGTGATGGAGCTGACAGAAACCAATGGGAAAATGTGAAAGAGTAGCTTGTTTTTTGCAGGAATGCTTTGTGTTATTGATAAAGGAATGAGAGGAGAGATAAAGATAACTTCTGCCTGAAGTTGTGTGAGGCATGTACTGCTGGAACACAAGTAAACTTTGCAATAAGGAAGACATGTCAGACAGTCAGCCAGGCAGTATCCGTGAAGAAAAGCAGGAGGTCAACATTTCAGGTCAGGACCCTTGAAGAAGCATTAGGATGTGTTCAGCCCAGATGGAAGGATTAATATGCAACCTGTGCAGTTACCCTCAGATCCACTTCGCATTTAGTGTCATGAGGATACTTGCTGCACAGAGAGAGAGAGCTCATATGTGAGAGAAGGAAGGACCAGTGTGCCAGCACACCTATCAGGCCATCCTAGGAAGAGCCCAGCAGGAAGTGGCTTGAATTGTTTCCTCCAGGGAAAATCCTCACTCAGTTGATGTCACAAGAAGTTTCATAACCTCACGAAATATGTCAAGGTGAAAAGGACTCCAATGAAGATCACATTCACTTACACACACACACACACACACACAGTATGCATACACATATACAGAAAAGTGCACATACAGTATGCATATGCACATGTACATGCACACACATGTACATGTGCCTGAAAACACATGAACACATGCACGGAGTTAAGCACATCCGTACACACCCTTCACTCTCTTACAATATCTCCCAGCCTCACCCCACCACTGATATTCCACCCCCTCAACCTCCCACAAAGAGGACAAAGCAGCAAGTATTTGAAAAGATGACTCACTATACTTGGTTTAGGTTTAGATAGCAAAGTATGGGAGGGAGGCCACCCACCTGGGGGTGGGGGGGGGGGAAGAGGGTGCGGCGGTGTCACAAGGGTAAGCTGGAGGAGAAGATCTTCCTCCTCTCCAGCAAAGAGCCACCAAGGCACAAGCCTCCTCTATGGTAAAAGGTGTCTAAAATCTGCCAGGCATGCTCATTAACAATGTTTCACTGTGATTATTACATCCCTTTTGAATTAATCTACAGTATACATCTTCATTAGTGTAGTATATATAAACATGCAATGTAAAAATGAAGTATGCACACATACACAGTGTAGTCAGAGCGAGGAGAATAAACAAGTTGCAGGTGTTTTAGCAGTTTTCTGTCTCCCTTAGTGATTCATTATATTCCTAGCACTCTGTAGGGTTTGTATAAGAACTCACATGTACATCACAAATTGATGATGAGAATGTAAAGAAAGGGGCTTGTGTGAATTAAACAAATGGACCTTATATGTGGAGAAAAAAAAACATATTTTGACTCAAGCAAGAAGACTATGAGCCAGCAATGTTAACGTAGAGGCAGTTTGGGCCACTGGCAATGATGCTGAGCAAGTCGGGGTCTAAACCTGAGTCAACAGTAACTGTGGGCATGGGGCAAAACACTGGCCAAAACGCCTCACAAGTAGGAAGATAACACAGCTTAAGGGGCTACCAGGTGAGAGCAAGAACTGGCACAATTGTTGCAGGGAACAGGAAGGTTACACATATATAGTACAGCCAGTAAAGTAGGTTTGGGTCTAACTGTACACTGGGATTATGAGCTCTCAATGGATCCAACAGTGTGGGGATTGTGCTGATAAAGATATTACAGTTAATACATCGAGTGAGAGAATGTGACCATGAAACTAAGAAGCGACTGAAATGTCGGCAAACTCGGTGCATTCTGATGTGATGTCATCAGTCTTGGCAGGAACAGCCTCAAAGAAGAAGAAAACAACATGGCTATTCAGACAAAAGCTAGTTTGATTGGCAGCCTAGGGGTTTATAACCTGCAATACCAAAGCTCATACCTTGAACATAGGGAAATATTTCTCATATCAAATAACATGGAAGACTTTGGTAGTAATGATAACAGTGCACCTTTTGCCCCATGTTTCCTACACACCAGAACTGCAGGAGGAACACAAGGAGATACATCAGATGGCAGAGCAGGAGACAAGACTGGAGGGAGAGGAGGACGATGAGGATGACGATAATGATAACCATGGCTCATCATTGCACCTTACATTCCACCATCTTAGATACTAGCACCACATTAAGGAATTAATAAAATGGGTTAGACAAACATTGACTCATGTATGGCCCTTCAGCCCAACCAGTTCACACTAGCCATCAACCATCCATTTACACTAATCCCGCATTCGCATCAATTCTCCCCAGATTCTGCCACTCACCTACACACCAGGGGAAATTTACAGTGGCTAATTCACCTGCCAACCTGCATGTCTTTGGGATGTGGGAGGAAACCAGAGCATCCCAGAGGAAACCCACCTGGTCACAGGGAGAACCTGCAAACTTCACACAGCTGGCAACTGAAGTCAGGATTGAACCCAGGTCTTTGGCACTGTGAGGGAGCAGTTCTACCAGCTGTGCCACTCTGTTGCCCCACAAACTGCACACGCACCAGTTACATGGGACGGACTGCTTCTCCCATTGCTGGTAGGATTCGAATCTGCCCAGGGAAACCTCAATGAACTTCTAGTCAAGGGGGACATCTATCAAGGGGAGATACTTCAGGCACTAGTGCATTTCAGTTGTGGTGTGAGGTTTAGGCAATCTGGTGTACCGGCTTCTGGGCAGAAGAGGGGGTTCAAAATATTCCACAAGTTGGATGTGGGCCATGGTTGGGATGCTTACATGACAAGGCTGGATGCCAAACAAGCTCATTGTGTGGCCTACCTGAAAGAATAGAGGAGGAAATATGAAGCATGAACTAATCCCTCTCAATCCTCTCACAGGAAGCTCCTGGGGTCAAAAAATAAGGGCTCTCAGGTATTGTTATGATTTTCCATTTAAGTATTGATTTAGTTTTGTCATAAATGATTCTCAAGACATTACCAATGGATAAGATTGAAGCTCATTGTCCTACCACATCCAGTCGTGATCGGTGGTGGGCAATTAAACAGCTAATGGGAGGAGGAGGAGGCTAAAGGAACATCTCCATCGTCAGTGATGGTGGGGCCCAGAATGAAAATGCTATAGAAGAGATTGATGCATTAGCAACCATGTTTAGTTAGAAGTGTGTAATAGATGAACTGTCTCAACTTCCTTCTGAAACCCTCACCATCACAGAAGACGATGGCAAATGATTCAATTAACTCCATGTAGTATTAAGAAATGGCTGAAATCACTGGATTCAACAAAGACTATGGGACCAGACAACATCGCAGCTGTAGCACTGAAGACCTGTGCTCCAGAACTAGCTGAGCCTCCAGCCAAGCTGTTCCAGTGCAATTACAATACTGGCACCTACCCAACAATGTGGAAAATTGCCCAGGTACTTCTCATTCACAAAAAGCAGGACAAACCCAATCCAGCTCATTACTGTTACAATCTACTCTCAATCATCAGCAAAGTGATGGAAACCATCATCAACAGTGTTATGATGTGGCAATTACTCACCAATACCCAATTTGGGTTCACTAGGACCATTTGGTTCCAGACTTCATCACAACAAAGGTCTGAATTCGAGTTGTGAGATGACAGTGACTGCCTTAGACATCAGTGCCTTTGACCAAGTGTGACAACAAGGTACCCCGGAAACACTGAAGTCTATGGGCACCAAAAGGGAAAACACTCCAATGGGTGAAGTCTTATCTCACACAAAGGATGATAGTTGTGGGTTTTAGAGGTTAATTTTCCCATCCCCAGGACATCACTGAAAAGACTCCTCAGATCAGTGTTCCAGGCTCAGTCATCTTTAGCTGCTCCATCAATAAAAGAAATCCTTCTATCATAAGGCCAGAAAGGGGATGTTCACTGATAACTGCACAATGTCCAATTCTATTCACAACTCCTCAGTAAATTAAATAAACCATAACAGCATGCAGCGAAAACTGGACAACATTCAGACATATGCTGATAAGTGATAAGTGACATTTTTCACTACAAAAAATATTAGGCAATGACTATCTCCAACATCTTAGAGTCTAAGCTTGACATTCAGTTGCATTACCATCACTGACTCCCCTACCATCAATATCCTGGGGGGGTTAACATTCACCAGAAACTCAATTGGACTGGACACATAAGTGCTCATGCTACAAGTGGAGTCAGAAGCTGGTTATGCTGTGATGAGTGACTCACCTCTTCACACACCAAGGCCTCACTATCATATACAAGACACAAAGCAGGAGTGATCGCCGCTTGCCAGGAAGAATGCAGCGCCGACAATTCTCAAGAAGCTCAACACCAAAGCAGCACACCTGATTGGCACCCCATCAATCACCCCAAATGTTCATTCCCTCCAACACCAGTGCACTGTGTCTGCAGCATGTATCATCTGCAAATGCTTGCACTTACTCTCCCAGGCTATTCTAGTAGCATCTCCCAAACCCACTACCTCTACCACCAAGGAGGACAGGGGCTGCAGACACATAGGACCGTCACCACCTGCAATTTCTGCTCCAGGTCATATATCTTCCTGACTGTATATAAATTGCCTATCCTTCTTTGTCACTGGGTTTAAATTCTGGAACCCCATGTCTAACAGCATACTGTGTGATTATCTTCAGCAGAAGTTCAAGGAGGTGGTTCATTACCACCTTCTCGAGGGCAATCAGGGCAATAAATCCTGGCCTTGTGGTGATGTCCAGATCCCAAGAAATGGATATTAAACAAACAAAAACTATCAATGTTCCAATACATTCTCTTTCATGGATACTTGACACCATTCAGTGTGTAGAGATATGTCACACTGCTATGGCTGTTGCTACATTGCAACAATCCCTTTATTGCTTATATGCTTTTCACTAATAGATGGAAGGAAATCTTTGATTGTGCAAGAGAATGAGGGATGATCTCCAACTACAGATGATTGTCTCATTACAGCAGAGCACATGACTGTGAATTAGTTTGATTATTGCCACAGTTGTGATGTTACTCTGCAATTACCTCTAATGTGAACTTTATTCCTATCTCAGTGTTCTTCTTCCTTGCTTAGCTTTTTCTACAATACTTGCAAGGACAACTTCTGGAGGGGAACTCCTATTAGATGTCGAAAAATGTAAGCAAGATCACACAGTAAGATGAAACATCAAGATGATACCAATCCAACCAATTTATTGTGATGTGTGTTGGTCTCAGCTATACTGGCTACAACGATGTAGAGCTGCCATGAGACTTAAATAGCATTCCAAAGCATTCAAGTTCTTGACCAAGTTTTACACCGCTCCTCAGAGGTAAGTGCACATTGTGGTGAGGTCAAAAATCTTTAAATGAGATGCCTTTCATTAGGAAGTACAGAGAAGTTGTGGCAAACCAGTTAAGTACAACAATTGAACCAGGAATTCATTTATTGATGTGTTATTTCCATTGCAGATAGACCTCTGCAGCAGCATGCAAGGGAGTTTTATGCATCAATTGGACTCCCCCAGCTGCTTATTGGTGCAGTGCGATGGTAACAGTTAGAGTATGGAGAGAGTGACTTGACTTGCTTGGGGATTATAATTTTTCAGGCTGTTTGGAAGAATCTTCTCTCTGTTAGAGAATCCCTTATTGCCTGCAGAGAGAATGCCTCCATCCTTCACTTAGCTGGAAGATAAAGCTGCTGATATTTGGCAGGGATATCCCCTGGGAGCTTCCATTATCCCTCCTGCCCCTCCTGTTTCCACTGTTCTTCTGCGTCTGCTTCATGGCCCTCGGGCTCTAGGTCTCCTTCTTGTTTTTCCTCAGGCAGCAGCTGCTGTCTTCTGTTTGCGTGGTTACACAGCATGTAACACAATGAAGTCTCCACACATGCTAGTGCGTGCAGCACCCCTGTACTGATGAAGGCAATGGAATCACATCTTCCAGAAACCAATGGCATTCTCCACTCCTTTTTTCGCTTAATTGATGTGGTTGGACTGTGACTGGACTGAGAATCCACAGAAATACAGGGCAACTCTTGTCCGCCTTCAGGGCAAGGCTGGGCATTGAAAATGCTGGCTTGGGAAACACGGAAGCCAGAATTCACCAACACTATCTTCTTCTCATGGTCCACAACCAGATGGATATTTAGAGAATGATAATCCTCTCTGTTAATGAAAAGCTCCTCTCTGTTGGTTTATTCATAGAAGCTCTTAAGGGCACAGGAGTGCAATCAATTGCTGCCTGCACTCATGTGAAACCTGTAATGCTGGCAAATCCCAGTAGCCAAGATGCCAATTCCCCATCAATGAAATAAAAAAGTTGGAGTTGTCCTTCTCTGTAAGTAATGACCCAATCTGAGCTTCCCGATGTGGAGGTAAATAGCAATCCAAAGTATTCAATCTCTTGACCACCTTTTACACCAGAGGGTAGTGTTTCTCTGAGAAAAGTGCACTTTGTTCTGAGGTCAGAAGTCAGCGGCAACTGACTGGAATGTTCTAATGGGCAGGAAACTGGCAGTCACCATGACCTTTCACCTCTGTAGGGAGAGAAATCCAGTCATGAGACAGCAAAGGCCTCCCCACAGAATGTCACGTCTCGGTAATCACAAACTTGAAAGAAAACTGAGCCTGCAAATTCGTCAGAGATGTGCAGGTACAATGTGGTGTCTCTAAAGAATTCTTGAAGTAGGATCTTTGCAGATAGGCATATCTGTTCCTCCTGCCCCAGTGTTTCCAGCTGTGTCTGGGCGGCCTTCATTACATATCCCAAAGTTTCCATTGTTGGAGTGCTACCACAAGTATTCCTGATAATGCACCCATTGAAAAAGTAGCTCAGCAGCCAGCTGCAACAATAGGCACTGCCTGGTAGCTTTAGCACACACTGTGGACTTTGGGAGGTGTATGTCATCTGCTCTAAATTGGCCCAATGAAGTAATCCAAGAGTACACCTTTAAATCGTGAGTAAAGCAAGAAGACAATGCACAGGGCTCCTAATTCTTTGGGTTTAGATCTTTGGGCTCTAGTTTCTATTGTTGTGGGCTGAAACTTGTTTGCATAATGATTGACATCATTGAGTGTACCTCCGACACAGGACAAACATCAGACACACCAGCACAGATTGTGACCAGAAGCATCCAGTCCAATTTCATGATTGGCATATTCTGAAATAATCGTTAACATGATTTACCTCAGGTAAAATCAAATTTGAACCACACTGACACAATCCAATTTCTACATATGGGTATTTAAGAAGGATGTTTAATCACAAAGCTGCAGTAATCTTTTCTAATCAGATACGTAAATGCTACTCAATTAGGCAGGGGTGAAGGGAAAGCCACCGTGAGAAGCTTGGAGTTCCCATTTAAAAGAGAGCAAGTTATGTATTTTTCCATATTTTGAAGGATTTTTGCACAACAGTGATTGCATTCAGTTTCTTCCTGGCATGAATTTATTTTGGCAGAGGTGGTACAGCAAGAGGAAGTGGCTGTCCATGATGCCAAATGGCGCAGGCTATAATATCAAGTCCTGCCAAACTGCTGCACAGTAACTTTCCTGTGCCAAACCCAGCTATTTGTTATTGACAATAGAAATGTATCTAAAGTTCAGCTGTGAGGCATTGCATAGCTGTGCTTTCAACAGAACTTTACTCAACCATTAACATCCATATGCCACTGTGGCAGTCGGAGTAGATACGGCTCTCAACTATTACAGATTAGGTTTTCCTTCGGCAATGGGGATATCTTAAATGTCAGTTTGTTTCCCGTCCAGTGATGTGTCAAGAAATTTTCAAATGCATTAATAAATTAGGCAGGTGACTACATTGCTTTTAACACTGACCACCAAAGTGACTCGCTGCATTGCTGTCCATGAATCCAACCTTGCTAAAGTTTAAAGGGTTCACTTTATTTTCACATAGAAAATGGTTGGGATCATCTTGCAAATAAGCAATGCAAGGAGGAAATCTTTGACCTGCCAATGCATACTTGAAAGTGTCAGTAGTCTTCAACAGTCATTGGTCTCAACATGGACACATGAACATACTCAAGATGTAAGATTACTAACACAAAACGATGAAGGAAACTCCAACCCTCACAAAGTGCCTTCAGTTTTATGTACATTTTGTGCCACCTCTTATTTTGAAAAGAGAGGACTGCAGAAAAAGAAAGATCAAGGCTCTCCCACAATGTGCCAGCTATGGAACAAAGCAAAATGATGATTTATTGAAGCTCATGCTACAATGAGAATTGACAAAAATACAACTGGAATTGCTTCATGTATTGTGTCTCTCAGCACTGACCAGGAACAGACTCATAGAAATAATAAATTGTTAGCCTCTGCACACTCAGAACATAAGGACATCAAAAAATAAGACCAGGAGTAGGCCATTCAGCCTCTAGTCTGCTGCAGCATTCAACAAAATCAGGCCTGATGTTCTACCTCAAAAAACATTTTCCTGCCTTACTCTGAAATCTCTTGATTCCTCCAGTATGCAGAAATCTACTGATCTGTCCTGAATGCAATCAGTGACTGAGCCTGTACATTTCCCCAGATCGAAGATTTCCAAAGATTCACCAGCTGCCAAGCAAAGGAATTGCTTTTCATTTCATTGTTCACTGAAGAGGCCTTGGAATGCACATCACACCAAAATATTGAAGCCAAGTGGAGTAAGAAAAACTAACAGCAGTATCAGTATATTTGCAAGGTTGCTTAGTGGTCCAGAGTCTTTCAGGAAGCACTCTTTTTACTCTTCAGCATTGCTATTTTAACCTGACTTTTTTTCTGCATTTTAACCAATGGCAAAGAAAGATGCAGCTCACAGTTGTAATTCCCTCTATAATTTACTATGAGAAAGGTGACACTTTGTGTTGGTGTCGAGTAAGCCATCAATACTTGTTCTTTAGAATACTTAACCTTCTACAGGGGTATGGTAATGTGTTGACTATTGTAATCTAGTAGTCTGGCTAGTGATCCAGGTTCATGACTTTATATCACACCACTGGAAACAAGGAAATTTAATTTCAGTTAATACAATGAATTTGGAATAAAAGCTAGTATCAATGATGGTGGCCATGAAAGCACAGGTTGTTGTAAGGACCATCTGGTTCACTAATGTCTTTTAGAGAGAAAAAAACCATAAACATTACCTTGCTTGGCCTATATGTGACTGCAGGTTAGCTGGCCCATCAAACCACTTAGTTCAAGAAATGGGCAGGTCTAGTCACCAACGTCCACGTCCTGTGAAAAAAATAACTCCTTTTAATTGAATCCTTCATGTAAGATGTAACATAAGGTATACACGGAAGAGGAATAACCTGATGGGCTTTACAAGCAGTCTCCTGGGATTCTGGTTGGCTGGGACCTCCCTGGGTTGGGTCTTACATGTAATGCTGCATTCAAACAGACTGTGGATACTGTGGGATATTGATTGATGGTGCATGCTTGCCTGATACACCATGTGCTTCTGGGGGAGCAGTAACCATCAGACCCTTAAATTGTGTTTTTGTACTTCTCAAGTCTTTATAGAAGGGTTTGCAGCATCTGACCTAACAAACTGTTTTCTCTCACTTAATAATGCACAATCCTGCAGCAATTTGGCGATTAACCAGCTGTCTTTGCCTTCTCACTGCTATTGCAGGTACTTAACTGCTTTCTAATTGCAGCTCACAGCTGATTTGAGGGATTACTGCTGTTCCCTCATCATTGGTAGCCCGTTATGCAGGACAGAAAGCCAGAATTTTAGCCAACAGAATGAAAATAGCAAAATAGGGCATACACCAGATGGAACAGATTCTCCCAAAAACTCTTGTAAGCTGGAGCCATTTCTCAAAGAGCTCATGGGCAATAATTTATAGGCTTTGGTTATTGACTATTTAAATATACCTTGATTGGCCAGCTACCCTGTTTTCCCATGAAAACGGACTCTGTTGGAAAAGGCTGTTAGGCAATATGACATTATCATAATTTTTTAGACTCGGGTTCTCAAAGGAATGGAAGATGAAGGCTCTTCTCTAAATTTTGATAGCAATGGTTGCATTTTTAATTAAAAAGAACTGTACAAATGGATTTGATGCCATGCCAAATTAAATTTTACTTCTCTGGATTTAAAATATTTAAATATTGATGCTGAATGTGTGAATTTTTTAAAACTTTGCACTCAAAATCCTTAATGTGTGTAACAGCACTTATTTGTATCACAAAGTCTGCTGAGTTCCAGGACTAAATTAACATAGCCAGTATCTCAATTTACGTAATCATACAATATGGAAACTCTGATGTACAATATTGTGAGGCCAGCAATATTGAAAAATATGTAAATTAGTCTGGTTCCTTAACTCTGGTTCATAGTGTAAATGAATTATTGTACTCGGTGACAGGCCTTCTTGAGTTTTGCTGGCTTTGCTCTGATTGAGTTATGTATTAAAAGTATCAATTATGAATGTGCTGAAAATTCAATTAAGATCAAAATCCAGTCACTAACCTGCCAATCTCATGCTATCAAATACAGTGTATAAGAACAGAATAAAATCCACATAATTAAAATTTTTGCTTCTGGAATTTATCCACATGACAGAAAGTGTCCACTGCAAAGAAACCAATGACTAAGTAGCATCAAACACAAAATCTGACAATCAAAAAATAATTTTCTGGCTACAAAAGTTGCACTCCCTCCTCTGGATATCCTGGACCAGGTCTATGTCACTTCGATGTGCGTGGGCTCTAGCGTTGACATGCTCTGGTCTTCATTCCCAAAGCTCACAGTTCCCATTCTCTACAGTAAAATGCTGCCGAATTCCACCTTCAAAATCTCCTCTGCTCCCAGACACTCAGTTTAAGATCAACAGTCTTGTCAAGTTGTGCTGAATTAACAATATTCCCATTGCACACAGCAATACCAGTAGATTTTGGATATTGATGGATTATGGTCATTGCAACTCTTCCTCCTTTTATTTTTCAAGTAATTATGCACATTTTCATCCCTTCCCTTTTATGAATATTTCTTACTATAGTTCACAATTTCTTTGTATTCTTCTCTTTTTTCTCCCATGGAGAATTTATTGTAAAGGATTGGAATGACATTCATCAGATAACCTTGTGGGAATGCCGCATGGTTTTGATATATACTGTGGGTTATAAAATTACATTTTTTACATCTTCAAAATGCAGGAGAAGGAGTCAGCGAACCGAAGTGTAGGATGACAAAAGTGGGAAAAAAAGCTAACTTTGACGCTGACATTTTTTAAGATATGGCATTGACATTCTGTGTCTAAAAGTATATTGGAGAAACTTATAGGCACTTTTATTAATAGCATTCTGTAAATATCTTAAAAAGGTCACCCTGTTATGTGCAGTGCCTTGGTACTGCAATTTAATGCAGGAAAAGGGACCCCCATCAAATTGCATTTGATTTATATCACAATGTATTGATACTATTATTTTTATTTAAACTTATGATATGCTCTTTATTATAACCCTGAGAAATTGAAACAGCAATATTAATATCAATATAATTGAAACAATGATTAGAATGTATTATAATATATAGAGACTATGTAATTTCCAATATTATATCAGCTAGTAATGAAAACTTGCTTTTCTACTGAATATACTTTCAAATTTAGTCTACAATTCATTTTTCATTGTTGATTCTGCTGGTTCGATAAGTACCACCAGATCTTCCCATCAGGATACAAATCCACCCAGATGCCTCCATATCACTAGACAATGACTGCAGACATTTCTCTAGTCCAATATAACTAACTACAGTTGGCACAAGTGTCATCTGCTAAGAAAGTAGAAGAGAATTAAAACATCACAATGTGTATGATTGGATAGAGGGGAATGGGTAGAACAATAATAAAAATTCAAGCTCAAGTTTATTGTCAGCTTCAATTAATTGTCATAGGCATACATACCTAGGGTATAAATGCCATGAATATTAGCTTTTTGGAGTAGCAACACAGTACATTACAAACATGATAAACATAAGTTAATATAAACTTAAATTAACATATATTATACATACTGTAACTTACATGACAAAATAAAGAAAGTAGACATAGCAATATTAGTGCATGTTGAGAGCATTATAGTCTGAGTTAGTGTAGGGGCATTCAGGTCAGTTCAAGAACCTGATGACAGTGGGGAAGAAGCTGTTGTGGAACCTTGAGGTGTGGGTCTTCAGGCTCCAGTACCTTCTGCATGATGACAGCATCGAAAAGAGGGCATGGCCCGGATGGTGGGGGTCCTTAATGTTGGATGTCACCTTCCTGAGACATTGGCTCTTGTAGATGTCCTCAGTGGTGAGGAGAGCTGTACTTGTGATGGAACTGGCTGACTCCACTACTCTCTGTAGCTTTTTGCATTCCTGTGCATTGGAGTTTCCATACCAGGCCAGAATGCTTTCCAATGTAGAAGCTTGTCAGTCTTCAATGACATGCCGAATCTCCTTAAACTTCTAAGAAAGTAGAGATGCTGGTGCACCTTTTTCATGGCTGTGGATAGATCCTCCAAGATGTTGATACCTAGGAACTTGGTGCCCACCCTTTCCATTGCAGACCCTTCAATGAAGACTGGTGCATATTCGCGTGACTTCCCCTTCCTGAAGTCCACAATCAGTTCCTTGGTTTTGCTGACATTGAGTGCAAGGTTGTTGTTATGACACCACTCAACAAGCTGGCACGAGGAGGTATAGAAGTCCTACATCACCAGCTTCAAGAACAGCTACTTCTGTTCAACCATTCGGTTCTTGAACAAACCAGCACAAGATCACCAGAGTTTATCAATACTATGACCACTTTAATCACTTTCAACTAAAATGGATGTTGTTTTTTTGTTCTAATTGTGTTCTTTCTTGTAAAAATTGAGTTTAATTTATGTTCTTCTTGTGAATGCTGCTTATTTTATGCTATGTGCCCGTGATGCTGCTGCAAGTAAATTTTTCATTGCACCTGTGCATACATGTACTTGTGCATATGACAATAAACTTTACTTTGACCTATCTCACTCCTGTATGCCTCCTCATCACCATCCGTGATTCTGCCAACAACAGTGGAGATATCAGCAAATTTGTAGATGGTATTGGAGCTATGTTTAGCCACATAGTTGTAGGTATAGAGAGAGTAGAGCAGGGAGCTAAGCACACAGCCCTGAGGTGCTCCTGTGTTGATGACTATCTTTTCTGCAGTTATTCAAACAAGTGTTGGCAACTACCCACCTAATATAACAATGTATAGAGTAATCTGTCCTAGAGTCAAAGAATTTGTGGCAATGATGGATGTCAAATGTTTTATCATTGAAATAGAATAAATTTTAAGGAAGGAAAAAACAGAAGGATGGTTAAAGAAAAGCTACAGACTGAAGTTCATCCATAAAGATTAATCCACCTTGATAATGACAAAGACACCTGTGAGAATTTCACAGCTGATGTGCTGTGATAGAGGGAGAGGTGGGAGAGGTTACACAGGTAGAAGTAATCCTTTCCGTGGAAAGGCTTATCTCAGAGTCCAGCTGGAAGCAAACAGACTGAAGCAATCACCAATGAAAGGATGGGGTTCAGTGACAAGGGTACAGTGTTCCTGTCAAAGGCCAGAGATGTTGGCTTTGATCTTCCCAATGTTTAGCTCATGAAAAATGCAATTCATCCATGGTCGGATGTCAGACAAGTGCTCTGATAGTACTGAACTTAAGGCAGGTGATGGGGAGGCTGAGCTGGGTATTAATGGTATATCTGAGGAAGTTGACCCACTGGGCTGCAGAAATAGCTGATATTAAAAATAAACCACATTCATTATGTGCAAATCAGGCAGCAACTTTCAGCAGACACATGTGCGATTAAACACAGAACTTCACAAGCGGCTGTCTGAAATCATCAATTCCTACAAATGTTTCCCAAAATAACATCTCTTTGTATGACTCACCATTTGACAACACTGAATGTCTCAAAATCCTTGTACTTCACTCATAGATTATGAAGGAAATTCATCATAAAAAAATTTGGGGATATCCTTTCCTATATTAAGTCTCTGTTAAGAATACGTTGAGACAATCATAAACAAGTAATGTTTCTTGCAATGAAAATTACCTTTTACCTATGTGGGGTCTCATTCCTTCATGTTTCGATTCTTGTTGAAAATTGAAGAGAAAGTGAATTAGTATTTTTAATTTTCTTTCTACTTCTTTTTGCCCACTCTTAAAACACTCTTCCTTCCTGATTTTATTTGACTCCTTGTGTTAGATTTGATAACACACTTGCCTTTAAGACAAAAGTTTATGAGTTTAAGTCCCCATTCCAAAGCCTTGAGATTGAAGCCCTCTATTGTACTGTTGGATACTGCACCACTGAAACATCCGAACATTCATCATTTAGATGGGACACTAAAATGAGGCACCTTTTGCTCCTGTTGGTGGACGTGAAAGATGCCATGCCTTCTCATGGGAAATTTCAAAGAAGAGCACGGCAAGTGCCCTAGCTAATATTTTTCCATGAAATATAATCACAAGAATAGATCATTTGCTGTTTCTGGGAGCTTACTGTGCACAAAGAGGCTAATGTGTCTTCCATATTTCAACAGTAGCTACACTTCAAAAGGCACTTCAGTTGTAGAGCGTTTCAGAGTGTCAGAGAAGATACTATATAAATGGAAGTCCTTTATGTTGTAATACTTTTTGTTCCAGATTCTGCTCTGTTCATTAATGATTATTTGGTTACTTTGTTTAGGAGCACAATTGCTTGTCTTGTATACTGGTCCCACTTGCTCGCACTGTCTCTCTTGCATAGTTGGCTGACAGTAACTTCCCATGCAAAAGTCCCACAGAAAATCTGTGACAAGTGCACATCTGACTACATTCAGTACAAAATTAAACATCTGACTACAAAAGCCATTGTCTGTAGCCGTTCAGTGATACTTAGCCACACCGAGTAAGATTACCATACTCAGAAATCATCATATGGCTTTAGACTAATCTGGTCCTTCCATCTACATACTACCACCTCAGCTCCAGTGGTCCATCCCCCTCCTGGGTTTAACCCTGACTTAGCTCTCCTTCACCCTCAAGCTCACACTATTGATTAAAAGGCCCAACTTTTTTCCCCATATAAACTATGTTGTTGCCACACTCCATTTGATGTATGACCTGCTTCCACGGTTTTCCCTCCCAAGACACTTTGTCAGCCTTAGCTTTGAGCCTTTATACATCCGTCTATGCACTGCATCTGATTGCAGCCTTGTCTCTGCTTAGGAATCAGAATGCCTATCTTTTCTTTTGCTGGCAGATTAAAAACTTAACAATTTATGTAAGTAGGGGGTAAGCAGACAATCTAAAAACATACACAAGTGATGTCAAGCACAAAGATTAATGGCACTTTGCCTGTTGAAATACCATTAGAAGTGGCAGAAAGAGTAATTATATCCATCAAAAAAAATAGACTGAGACCAAATACATAACATTTTAAACACAAATTGTTATGGAAAGTAAACAAAATAGTTAGGGATCAGCACAGCAGATTACTTTTAAATATTCTGTTTAATATTTAAAAACTGTTAATAATTTTATATGAAACATGGGAGGTTAATTAGCAATGAAAAATAATCTACACACATTACACGTGACACATGAAAGACCACGATAGACTTCAGGAAAAATTTGACGATGACAGGATGCATTATCCAATAGTGATGATGGTTTAATTATCAGGGAATATTTTATTCCTTGGTCACTTCCTACAGATTCTATTCTTACCCTGAAAATCATCAATTTTGTAAAACAACTCACTTTTGTGAAGATGTGGCTGAACCTACAGCAGTGTGCAGTGGGAATTAGATGTGTCATTACTATAGTGCTTTGCTCAGCTCCTGGAAGTCCTTAGCCATATGTGCACCATTTGCTGCAGTGCATTTTTAAGTATCAAGCATCCTCTACTGTTGTTAGTAGATGTTATTCAATGGTTGAAGGGCTACTTTCATTGTGTAAGTTTTATTTTCTACTGATTGTAGAGAAATACTTCCTTTTTTGTCCAAAATATACAGGTCATCTGCTTTATGTGTGCACAGATCAATAAAATATATATTTTTAAAATGCACAGTGATAAGAATCAAACATGTAAAATCATGAAAGCTGTCAAGTGATCAGATGAGCTGTTCTCTTGTAGGTAATATTAATGTCTCAGACCTTCCTGTGCTACACACTCTTGCCTCATTCATTGTGTGAGTGGTTGGCCTGTTCCCAAACCTCTGCCTGTGATATTTTGTAAGTGGCTAAAAGATGAACAAGAGCAGGCTTGCATTGCTGGCTGCCTCATACTTCATTTTTCTGGCTATGGAAATGGCTCTCCACTGCTATGAACATCCTGTTTGCTTCCTGGCTAAGGTCAGAAAAATCACCATATTGATTACACAGGGTCTTTCTTTACCCAGAGAGGAGCCACTCACAAAAACATAATCCCTTTCAGTTCATCAGTGAATTTATCTATCACACAATAGTAATCTGATCCTCTTTTATCTTAAGTAAGAATATGAAATGCACAAATAACATGTGCAAATATTAAATATGTACATACAATTAAAGGGAATACTTCACCTAGAGAAGTCCATAATTTTAGAGGTTATTTTAAATTATACTGTCTAACAACATGCTTTGCCAGTGATATATGTTTGGCCACTTAAAGTCTAGAATACGTGAAATTATAATAGGACATTTATTGAAGGCTGTAACCCTACTGTATAGCCATTGCTTCAATTTCCTTGTAATGCAAAAACCAGATGTTTGACATGGCTGCACCTCCTCATGGCTTTGGCCTTTAGCAAATGTTTTACAACTACTCACTAGCAGTGTTTCCCATTCAAGACAGGAAGCTGAGGTAATCGTGAAACATGAGGACCAAGCAGGATCCTTAACTCACATGCACGGCAGCTGGTGCTGTCTTCCTCTTGCACCTTTGGCACAGACCTGCTTCTGAGGATGACTGATATCAAAAGAGATGCATGAATTCAGCCAGTGATAAGAGCTTCCCCATTCATTAAATCCAATAAGAAATAATTTATCACACAATGGGAAACATTTGAAAAATAGACCAATGACTAGGGAAATTAACCCCTTAAAAACAAGGGTTGACAACTAATTTGATGCAGCCTTTTAAACATAGTTGTGAGCTGATTTGCCATATACTGAGCAGTAAAATGATTTCATTAAAGCTAACCAAATGTAAGGAGTGTTAATTTGTTCCAGAATATAATGTTATTGAATTCATATGTTGTAGGGTTCCTAAACAATCAGCCTTGAAATATTTATGAGCATGCATGGGGTGTTCACACATTTACTAAACATTGTTAATAAAATGCCAGATTTAACTATTTGACTGCTTAGGATTTTTATTTTGCTGTTGGTATTAAGCCAGATAACCAAGCAAGGGAAAACACAACACTTATGTAATAATGAATCATGAGTCTTACATTATTTTGCGATGTTTCAAGCTTCATTAACTAATAACAAAGAGTTCAATGTTATTGTATTTGTACAGCTATAGTATTTGGCTATAAAGGCTTAAAGTTGGCATAAAAGACAGCAAATGAAATAAATATGAAGAAATAAGACTCTATTCGGCACCATTTAATAAGAACTTAGCATGTGCTCTTTTGTGAATGGACAAATTACATATCAAGAACAGTATTGTACCTGCTGGTAATTGGTGGTCACTCATTAACAAGCGTGGTGTTATTTATTTATTTTGTTTATTAGGTGAAATGTAGTGCTTGTATCCAGAGGGAATCACTGGGATAGATGCCTCATAAGTTTGACCTTGGTTCTTATAGCTATCTATTGTTACATTAGAATTCCAATAACGAGTCTCTGATACTAATGTTATACTTGGCAGGATAGATAATAGTCTATTCAATGTCTGCCTTTGTAGCCTGTGACTGTGTCTAAAATATAAAACATACTTCATTCATTCAAAGTATTATTTTATATACCTGTTTTTATAGTCAACTATGGTAATGAAAATAATTGGTGACAGTCATTTTGTGTTAATATTGTACAACTGTGCCATGTTACTTCAATACTAATCATCTCATATCCTTTCCTGGTAATAAAAAATAAACTTTATGAAAGAAAATATTGTAATTCAAGCTCAATATATTTCCTCGAGATCTCTTGCCTAAAGGCAGATTATTTTAACTGGAATGTGTGGGCAAGCAAGCAATATTTCTTTATGCGTGCCAGACTTCCCTCTCCTTTTCTGGCAGGAGGCATCGTTATTAGTGGTTGAGCAAAACCAAAATATTTTCTTCATTTATTATGCTCTTCACCACTGTGAAGTATCTGAACCAACAACTAGTTGAGCATTCCCAGTGAGGTTCACTGAGCAGAGCTAAACTGGGTCAACTGTTTTTGACAAATAGTTCAATTTCCAATTCTTTTAGAAATCAATAGCTGAATTCCAGACTTTATCCAGTAAGAATATAATTGTGAGAATGTTATCGAGAAACTCTGGAGGGATTGACCGACAACAACCTCTTGTGTTTACGTATCAACCTCAGAGCAGTAAAGGCACTAGACAGGGGAATTATCAAATAAAGTTTGACATTGAGTCAGGTAAGGAGATATTAAGACCATCAGCTTACTTATAAATGTAGACCTTAGGGAGCTTCTTGAAGAAGAGAGGATTGTGAGAAGAGCGAGAGAGCGAGAACTTTAGTGGGGAATTCCAGATCCTTAAAATTTGGCAGTCAAAGGGATTTCAGGAATGATTGAGCAACTAACATTACAAATGATTGGGTGGCCAGAATTAGTGTTTTGGAGAGCCCGAGAGCTGGAGGAGAATAAACAAGAAAAAGAAGGAGCATGGAGGAATTTGAACACCAGGATCAGAAATTTAAAACTGAGGGTTTGCTTAACTGGGATCCAAAGTCAGTCAGCCAGCATATGGGTAAATGATGTATGTTGGAGATGAGTAGTCAAACTTTGGAGACAGTAATGTGTTCAGAATTAATCTAATCTACTGATAGCAAAGACATGAATAATGGTTTCAGCAGTACATGAGCAGGGTCAGGAATGGAATCAGACAATGTGACAGAGGTAGAAATTGGCTACCTAAGTGATGGCAAACATATGAAATCAGAATCAAGTGGGACACCAAGGTTGGACACGGTTTGGTTCAGCCTCAGACAATTGCCAGGGAGGGAAATTGTGGTCAGAGGGAAAGGAGTGACAGATTGAAGGCAAATACTTTCGTTTTCCCAATATTAGAGGAAATTTCTGCTCATCCTGTATTGAACATGCGCTCTGATAAAGTAAAAATAGTGAAGATGTCAAGCAAAGTGCTGGTAAGGTAGAGATGAATTCGTTCAACGGACATGTGGAAACTAATACCTTGCTTTCAAATGGTATCACCCAGAAACACCATGTAGCTGAGGTCTATGTAGGGTTCAACGATAGATGCTCAGCAACACCCAAGATGACTGTACAGAAGCAGGAACAATACCCAATGGGATATATTCTGGGATAAATCAGAAGAGAATCCGAAAAGTGCATCCGAAGAAAGGCATATGAACATACTAAAGGAAGCAGATGGATTGAGGGACTGTTTATATTTGTCACAGTAAGTTAAACAGTTATATCTAAAAGTAACATTCAAATACTTCCAACTATAATTGAAATAGCAATGTTTAATCACTGCAAACCACCTTTCATTTTGAGAGAGAGAGTGGACTAGCAACTCTCTCTACATATAATCAAATTGTATGCATTAACTTCAAATGATAACTTTTTGTGTGCATAGCAGCTTTGGAAATTACATCCCAGTCCTCATTTTGGATAATCCTTTTGGAGAAGAGGGCAGAATGTGAGGTATCCAATTCATTGATGACACAGAATTTGGTGGGATGGCATGCTGTAATGAAAATATTTGAACTCTGCAACAGGATATAAATAAGTTGAGAGTGCAGGAAATAATTAGATAAATGGAGTTTAAAATAGGAGTGTGTGAGGTCATGCAATTAGGTAGGAGGAGTCAAAAAGCAGACTATTATCTGACTGGAGAGAGACAGTAAATGAGTGGAGAACAGAGAATCTAGGTGTTTTTGTGTCTGAAATGCCAAAAATTAGCATGCTGGTGCAGTAAGCAATTAAAAAGGCAAATAGCACATTGGCCTTCATTGCTGGGGTTGAATTTAAAAATAGGGAATATTGTACAGAATGTTGACACGGACACATGTGTAGTATTGTCTTCAGTTTTGATGCCTTGAGGAACTAGGTTCTGATCTATGTTTCACAACAATATTGCCTGTTCAGATTCCTCCATTCTCACGGAATCCGGCATATTTTAAAACCCCTGCTATTCAGTGTTTATTGGGGAGGCCAAATAATCTGTATGCCAGCAAAAGGAAACAAAGAAACCACAGTTAGTGGTCAAAAAAACCATCTCCCCAACTAAAATGTTTCAATAGGTCAGTAAGTGTAGACACAGCTGAGCTTGATGCAGCTTAACTGGTAGGACAGATGAGGGAATAGAAGTAGTTGACTCCTAGCCAATAACTTAGGTTAGGTAAATCACTACACAAATCTTAATTAATTCAAAATTCTTGCTTCATTATATCCACATAAATATCCACATAAATTACCTAGTGTCCTGAATGCTAATGTTACTCTTGTACCAGTACTCACCCTTATGATGACCCCTCGCTAACAACTTATAGCAGCCTCCTCTCCATGGACTCTGTCTACACTTCTCACTGCCTTGGTAAAACAGCCAACATAATCAAAGACCCCTCCCACACCAGACATTCTCTCTTCTCCCTCCTTCCATTGGGCAGAAGACAGAAAAGCCTGAGAGCATGTATCCCGCTGTTATAAGACTATTGAACAAATCTGCCACATTCCAAATACATATGGGTTAGTAGGTTAACACGGGTGTAATTGGGCAGCACGAGTTCATTGGGCCAGAAGGGCCTGTTACTGTGCTGTATAACTAAAGTTTTAAATTAATGATGGACTCTTGACCTCACAATCTACCTCGTCATGGCATTGTACCTTATTGTCTGCCTGCACTGCACTTTCTTTTTAATTGTGATACTTTATTCTGCATTCTTTTATTGCTTTTCCCTTATACTACTTCAATGTACCGGTGTGATGAAATTATCTGCATGGGTGGCATGCAAAACAAAGTTTTTCACTGTATCTTGGTAAGTGAAATTAATAAACCAATTTACCTGCACAATTTATAACACTGAAATAGGGGATCTCCTGTTGGCCAAACCATTAATCCTTCTTCTCTCTGCCCCAGGTATGGGTGTCTTCCTTGCAATAGTTAGTCTCCAGAGTTCTCACCGCTCTACATCTGAAATCCTTCATTCCTTATTTTCTTTTCTTATCAGTTCGGAACCATTATGCTTCAACTTCACTGGTTCTGGCTTATCTGGCTAGCATGCGTCAATCTTTCACTGGCTCTAGCTCAAGACTACAGGTAACATTACCTCATTGCCCCTCTCCCAAATAAGGATTTGGACCTTCCTTACCTCTCCCTGAGTCAGGCCAATTCAAACCAGTTATAGCCAACTCAAGCCGGTCACTGGGCTCAGGTTACTTCAGTTCACAGACACAGACTGCTCTTCCATAAGTCTGTGGTTCTTATATTGCCGAAGAACAATTCACAACCAACTGCTCATTTGGAAATGATCCTTGATTTACTAGATCGTTGGTGGGGGCCTTGTTGTGTCCACTTTCAATTGGTTCTGATCCAAGAGAAATGAGTTACCAAACTGGAAGAGACATTTTCAGTTGGGGGATATTGTGGGAATACTCTGACCATCAGGGCATGGAGGGTTGTCAAGATGGAGCCATGGGGAGATTGTACTGGGAGTCAGGAACCATACTGTGAACATTATATCTAAAGGTACTTGCCAATCAATTTGTGCATGCATATCATATCCAAGAGGGTGGTGGATGAGAATATGACATGCAGGACGAGCCTGAGTTAAGGAAACCAACACATTGATTAAAGTTATGGTTGTCAGCTGTGCATTTAAATGCAAACATCTGATATAATGTATACCTACATATCTGTACATAATTAATTGATATATGAATTAGTGTGTATAGAAATTATTAATTGTATCATTTTATTTTTTAAATAGCAGTGTACAATATATAAATATGTACATATCTTCAAGAAATACTGTATGTACCAGATTATATGTCTTTTGATGTATTGTATTAGCCACTGTGGTTAGTTGAGTGTTGACTGCCCACAGTACTGTTCATTCAAGTGCAGCTTTATCTTTTTCACTTGCAATACTTGGTAACCAAACAAAAGAACTTCTGGCTGCTATAGGGCCAAACTTACCTTGACTGTTGTCAGGAAGTCCAGCACTGAACTGGTAACTTGGTTCATCCCACATCATCCTGAGATAATACTCCTTCAAGATAAATGATTTTTGCTTGCTGATGGAAGACCACAGCCATAATTCTTACCCTGGGTGCCCCACGCCTCTTGGTATGTTGTCCATTGTTTGCTGGAGATTGTAGTGCTCTTCACTATTACTGAGCCAAGAAAAAGTAGACCTAAAGGAGACACACTAATGGAAGCAGTCTTTTTTCTATGGTAACCACTACTTTAAGAGCTCCTGCTATGGCAGGGGAGGGCACATTGTTTGCACTGCTCGAGTAACTTTGCTGTTAATGTACAGTTATGCATGATTACATCCATTTTAGGTTTGGGACTTGCAACTCTAACATACATGAAGCGTTGCATGTCATGCGTATTAGAATACTTTTCCCCTGCGGTGTTGCATGAAACTGACCCAAGTACCACATATACCATAATTTTACCATGTGCCTTAATGCACAGAATAATTTCTACAGCAGTAGGTTTGTCGTGCTGATGGAATCATTCTAATTACATCAAACCTAAAACACAAATTTCACACGTATTCACGAACAACTCAATGTTATTAACATGAAATCTGTCTTGATGTTCTTAGTTTTAAAGAACCAACAAGAGCAAACAGAGGGCCAAGCTACCAGAATGCTGAACTCTGTCTCAAAGAGACACAGTATGGGAAAGTATTTCATAGAATCATAGAACAGTACAGCACAATACAGGCCCTTCAGCCCACAATGTTGTGCTGACCTTTAAACCACACCTAAGACTATCTAACCCCTTCCTCCCACATATCCCTCTATTTTAAATTCCTCCATATGCTTATCTAGCAATCTCTTGAATTTGACCAGTGTACCTGCCTCCACCACCACCCCAGGCAACGCATTCCATGCCCCAACCACTCTCTGGGTAAAAAATCTCCCTCTGATATCTCCCTGGAACTTCCCACCCATTACTTTAAAGCCATGTCCTCTTGTATTGAGCATTGGTGCCCTGGGAAAGAGACACTGACTGTCTACTCTATCTATTCCTCTTAATATTTTGTATACCATTGGGGGAGGGAGAACTATGATGCCGTTAGGCAGGAACTTGGGAGCGTAACTTGGGAGCGTAACTTGGGAATAGATGTTCTTGGGGAAGTGCACAACAGAAATGTGGAGGTTGTTTAGGGAGTACTTGCATGGAGTTATAGAAGAGTGAAGGAACCATGGTTGACAAGAGATGTAAAATATATTATCAAGAGGAAGAAAGAAGCTTACCTAAGGTTTAGAAAGCATGGATCAGACAGGGCTCTGGAGAGGGAGCTTAAGAATGGAGAGCTAGACAAGGGCATGAGAAGGCCTTGGCTAGTAGGATTAAGGAAAACCCCAATGTGTTCTACATGTATGTGAAGAATAGAAGGATGACTAGACTGAGGGTAGGACTGATCAGGGATAAAACACGGAAATATGTGCCTGGAGTTGGAAGAGGTAGGGGAGGACCTTATTGAATACTTTGCTTCAGTATTCACCAGTGAGAGAGACCTTGACATTTGAGAGGATGGCGTACAACAAGCTGATACACTAGGGCATGTCAATGTGTGGAAAGAGGATGTGCTGGAACTTTTAAAAGACATTATATAGATAAGTCACTGGGGCCAGACGGATACATCCAAGGTTTTTTACGGGAAGTGAGAGAAGAGATTGCTGCATCCTTGGCGATGATCTTTATGTCCTCACTGGTCACAGGAGTAGTGCCAGGTGATTGGAGGGTGGCAAATGTTGTTCCTTTGTTCAAGAAAGGGAATAGGGATAACCCTGGGAATTACAGGCCAGTGAGTCTTACTTCAGTATTGGGCAAATTACTGGAGAAGATTCTTAGAGGCAGGATTTATGGGCATTTGGAGAAGCATAGGCTGATTATGGACAGTGAGCATGGCTCTGTGAGGGGCAGGTTGTGCCTCACGAGTCTGATTGAATTCTTTGAGGATGTGACAAAGCACTTTGATGAAGGTAGAGCAGTGGATGTGGTGTACATGGATGTTAGTAAGGCGTTTGATAAAGTTCCTCGTGGAAGGTTCATTCAGAAATTCAGGAGGCATAGGATCCAGGGAAACCTGGCCGTGTGCATTCAGAATTGGCTTGCCCACAGAAGACAGAGGATGGTGGTAGATGGAGCATATTCTGCCTGGAGGTCGGTGACCAGTGGTGTTCCACAGGGATCTGTTCTGGGACCACTGCTCTTAGTGATTTTTTTCTTAATGACTTAGATGAGGATGTGGAAGGGTGGGTTAGTAAGTTTGCAGATGACACGAAGGTGGGTGATGCCGTGGATAGTGTAGAAGGTTGCTGTATGTTACAACAGGACATTGATAGGATGCAAAGCTGGGCTGAGAAGTGGCAGATGAGTTCAACCTGGAAAAATGTGAAGTGATACACTTTGGAAGATTAAATTTGAAGGCAGAATACAAAGTTAATGGCAGGACTCTTAGCAGTGTGGAGGAACAGAGGGATCTTGAGGTGCACTTCCATAGGTCCTTCAAGGTTGCTACGCAGGTTGATAAGGTTCTTAAGAAGCTGTATGGTGTGTTGGCCTTCATTAGTCGGGATATTGAGTTCAAGAGCTGCAAGGTAATTTTGCAGCTCTATCAAACTCTAGTTAGACCACACTTGGAGTATTGTGTTCAGTTCTGGTTGCCTCATTATAGGAAGGATGTGGAAGCTTTAGAGAGGGTGCAGAGGAGATTTACCAGGATGGTGCCTGGATTGGAGAGCATGTCTTATGAGGGTAGGTTGAGTGAGCTAGGGCTTTTCTCTTTGGAGAGGAGGATGAGAGGTGACTTGATTGAGGTGTACAAGATGATAAGAGGCATAGATCGAGTGGACAGTTAGAAACTTTTTCCCAGGGCGAAAATGGCTGACACGAGGAGGCATGTTTTTAAAGTGATTGAAGGAAAGTATAAGGGTTATGTCAGAAGCATGTTTTTTACCCAGAGAGTGGTGGGTTCGTGGAACACACTGTCGGCTGAGGTTGTGGAGGCAGATACATTGTAGACATTTAAGGGACTCTTAGACACATGAATGATAAATAAATGGGGGGCTATGTGGGAGGGAAGGGTTAGACAGATCTTAGAGCAGGATAAAATGTTGGCACAGCATTATAGGCCAAAAAGGCCTGTACTATGCTGTAATGTTCTATGTTGTATGAACTTGAAGAATAATAATCTGCCTTCGAAATGGACTGTTTGAATTTGATACTGTTCATAAAAAAATTACTTCACAGCTCACCAATTATGTTCAGCCCACAAATTTTCATTTTTCTGAGTCATACTAGATGGACAATACATTTATTCTCAGAAACCTTATATGTCTCGAGATGCCGCTATAAACCCAGGATCTCCTCATTTCTTCTGTAGCACAACAAGTTTTATAACACCAGTGGAGTTATTCAGCCTGAGATACCTGTGCCAGCTTTTTGAGATAGCTATTTAATTCAGTCCTGTACACCTGCTTATTGCTTTCAAAAACTCAGAAAAGTACACATCTTTAACTATATGTCCAACTACCTTTTCCTCCTGAATCTGATTCCAATGCACTTTCAGACTGGGGGAGGGGAAGTGGGGGGGGGGGGGGTTCAAACCTTAACAATATTTTGTGTGATGAAGTTTCTCCTTATTTCATAATTTGGTAATTATTTTAAATCTATGACACCAATGACCTTAGTTACCATCTTATTTGCCCAAACAGTTTCTCCCTACTTACATATCAAAACCTTTTCAATTTTAAACACTTCTTTTAGGTCCTGCCCTGTATATTTTCAGCTCTAAAAGAACAATCAGAACTTCTTCAAACTTTCCAAATAGCTGAAGTCTCTCATGTCTAGAATATTCCTGTTAAATATTTCCTCTGTCCCCTCTCCAAGGTCTTAAGATCTTTTCTAAAACCTGGAGCCCCAAATAACACACAGTACTCCAACTGAGGTCTGGCCAATGATACATAAAGACATTGCTTTACGTCCTTACTCTGTAAGTCTTTATATACAATGGCAAATATCCCATATCATTTCTTAAATATTTTGTCAACTTTCCCTGCCAAAAACTCCAGATCCTTTGACTGTGGCTCTTGCTCAAAAGGCATAATTTAGTTAATGCTCCATGTTCCTGCTCCCAGAATGGATCAAGTTGCACTGTCCTGCATTACATTGTAACTGCTCACTTTTAGCTCAAGGTTGGTCAGTGCAAATCTATGGTGTGGACTTTGCAGCAAAGCTATCAGCAGGTTCTGCCATTACACAGTGAAACTGACAGCAACTTTAAGATTTTCGAATATGCTTATTTCAACATGGAAATCCCAAAGTTGTTGTCAGTGATTCACCACACCTCTATAACTTGCACTGTTTTCGGCCTTCTCCACTGCAATCAAGAAAATCAGTCGAACTGACATGAATTTAAGCTACTTACGAACTAATCCAGTATCAAATACCCTGAAGATCTTATACTTCATTACACAAGGTGTCAGTGAGATTTTAATGGTGTACTAATCCCTAATTATTGCTTAGCAAACTACCTGGTCCTAAAAACTAATCTCCTGTATGTGTAATGTGAAGCATTCATGAATATTCAAAAGTATATGATATTTTAAAACATAAAAAAATCTAATAAGTTTATACATAATACTTCAGCTTCTCTGTTACTCAAATGTGGGTTTAATCACCATTTAGCATAATTTCTCAGATTTAAAAAGTCAACAAAAATTGCATTTTCGTCTCTGGTTTGGTGTATATGAGAAATGTTTTAATGTCATTAGTTGCTCAGACAGCTTAATGACATCACAGCAGAAAGGAAAAGGATATCCAACTGAACTGAGACCAGACAGTGTTAGATCTTTGTGGAGAGCTTCCCTCTATATGGGTGGCGCATATTGTTTCTTCAGCACTACCCTTGTGTTATAGGCCACATCATTCTCTCGTGTCTCTGCCATGATGCTCCCTGATCATTTGGCAGGAACTAGATTGCTGCTATTACAGCTTCCCCCAGCAAACCCATCAAGAGTGCATTCAAAGTCATCAAAGAGCACTCCATCTAATGAGTTGTGTACAAGCCATAGTAATACATTGAGTCAGGCAAATTTTCATGTCAGAATCACGTTCCAACAAAATATATCTGCAGTGTAGGAGATTGACAACAAGATGTGCTATTGCATTTCATGATGATTCTATCCATTTTTCACAGTTGCCGAAAGGGGATTGTGGAATTTATGGTGATGAAAATACTTGCGGTATTTTTGGAAGCCAGCAGAGAGTGATAGAGATGTTGGTTTCTTCCAAAACACACAAGAAAAATTTAGGGGCCCCGAGTGCCCTAACTCTAAGGGACACTGAGTGTCCCTCTACCTGTCATTGCCAGTTGCAGTCTGTCCACCTTGCACTAAGCTGAATGACCTTCTGGACACTTAAATACAATTAAAATTGAATGAAGTAATATTTTTAAAAATTATTAAATACTTAAAAATTATAAAGTTAGTTAACTAATGAACACGTAAATATTTTAAACATTATACTAAAGCTAATAATTAACTTTGCCTCCTAATCCCATTGAAATCAACAATGTCTCATATCCTGCTCCAGGTGCAGGATCCAAGAGACAATTCCATACAGTAATGCTGTAGGAGTCTAGCAAGGCTGGGCTCTGCCTCTGGACTCTATTGGGTATCCATATAGTGGAGAGGACAGGCAGGCTTGGCCTTCTGAATCCTTCAGTAAGTGCTGGATTTATATATTCCACAGCATGTTGACTGATGCGTGGGACTTATTTCAGTTTCAACATCCAATTGTCAAACAGATCCTCCAGCAAAAGTCAGTACAATCCAGGACTACATGTGTATATATGTGTGTCTTTGTGTGCTTTGTTCTTAATAAACTAAAATGTAATTGGAACTGACAATTTCTAATACTACTTGCCTCAACAGTAAAAATTACCATGTTTCTTTATTACATTTTCATTGAAAATTTCATGATAACTAAAGATATTTGCTGTGAAATCTAATGAGCATGGTGTAAAAGAAAAACCCAATAGTTTTTAGTTTTGCAGGCTGTGTACAGTCCAAATTGAAAGTTTTCACTTGGTCTGAATCCAAAGTCTTTTCTACCAGGCACATGACCTCACTGAAATTTGGAATCAATGAACTGCATCACTTGCACGGAAGTCTCAAGCACTACATGAAAAATGACATGAGTACATTCTTTTATTCTGGTTTCATGCAGGCAAAGAGGAAGACAAAGTGCATGAAGGAAAGTGCTATGGTTTCGTGAGGGCAGGGAGGTGGAGGTGCTCTGTGATGTGGGAATGGTTGTGTGAACTGAAATCAATCTCATAAGGAAAGGCAACTTCAGAACATATTCAAAGAACTAACCTGAAGGCAGCTATGAGGCTTAGCCTGAGTTCATTGCCAAAAGTCATTTGCACTTTAATGTAATGACTGTCTTTGAATCCAACCTGCTGATGCTACATTGGAGAATCAACAAAATGCCCCTTACAGTTTAAACACATTAAAAATATGTTTATGCTGTTAGTATTGCTGCTTAGAATTAAGAGGCTTAAAGTACTGTGTGCTGTGAATTGTGCTACTGACATTCCCCAAGGAGCTGTGCATGTTTGGCTGGTGTTACAAGTACTGACAAAGTTCTACAGACGAGGTCTGTTGGTACATTCCAATGTAATACAGGAGGTGGCCAAGCAGGGGGTCCAGGAAAAGGTTAGACAGGGTCACTTCCCTGCTACAAACAGGAACATTTGATGATACCAAACAAATTTAACTGCTATAATTTCTTTGTTCATTATTTTTCCATAAATGTCAGGTAAATGTTGCATGACGAAACAATTTGAACCAATTTTAAAGTTATTAGAGAAATCAGTTATTAAGATAACACTATCAAGATTCAATCCCTTCCACAAACACAAAAGCTTCAAACTCTGCAAGATCATATTAAGAAAACTAGTTACTTTGGTTGAAATCAACTCACTTACAAGCAGACTGAATCATTAAAATTACCACCACACAAGCATTGTAAACATGCATCCCACCAACGCTCATGCTTTTATAATGAGAGATTGAACCAAAAATTGTGTTCTAATGAGGGGAGTGGCATTATTGAGGTCTCATTTAATTCCGCGGTATGAACTGACAGTAGCTTCGGGAAGTAGTTTGTGTTATCAGTATTGTTGAAACAATACTTTAAAGGGCAGACGATTATTAAACAGGGAGTTGATTAAACTAACAGTACTCAAGTTAACTTCACAGTGTGGAGATTCTTGTCATTTCTAATTTTCAGTTATAATCTTTTGTACAACTGTTCCTTTTTGTGTGGTCTTTTCTGATTCCTGGAACCAAAACTGCTTCTGCCAGCCCACTTGAATGGCTTAGTGACCAAATTTCTTTCTGTTCTTTGCCTACTTTGCATCTACTAACTTCACTGGCCTGTGTTGGCCCTTGCCCTTTTCCTGTCTTGATTCAGTTTAGTTTGGTCTCAGGTATACCATTAAAAACAAAATCATATAAATACAATGGCATTTATTACACTTACAATTTGCCAATAAGCAGTTGTAGTCATATGCCAATAAAAGAGAATTGCAATTTTTAAGAAACCATGAGGCCAATTGCCTAGAGAAGTGGGATTCATTAAATATTGCTATTAATTTCAGTACTATTATCCACAGCAATTACACTTGAGCAATAATACAGTATATGAGAAATTGACAATTTGCTCATTTTTGTGTTCATTAACCTAATATGGTGCTGGCAATGAACAAGAATTTTTTGAAGGGGACTAGACCCCAAAAAATAAGGAGAGATGATATCAGCAGTCCTTTGTGGGGCTATTGGGGAAGCCCCTCAGTATTTGCAGTGAGTGTAAGTGTTGCAGCCATTTCTCATAAGTTGTAAAGGGTATAACATTAGGCATGTTTAAAGAATCTCTCCCCTTTTTAGATGGGAGTGTTGAGCACCTACTTAAAGGCCTGTCCAGAGGGTGATTCAGGCAGACAAATGGTTATGTAAGGCTCTCGCCAGATTTTAACAGCCAATTGTCTGACTTTCAGGCAAGTAGCAAGAAATCCAGCAGTTGAAAGTCTCCCTCCTCATGATTGTTATTGCTCTTCACTCACAGCCACTCTGTAATTAACGTACTAATATAGAAGACTCATTCTTTCCATGAACAGCAACAAGAAAAGTAACATGGATTAATGAATATTTGAGATTAACTCCAAACATAAGTCATCATTACTTGTTTTTGGGCAAAGTGTGCACTGTTGACCAAAGAACAAATCTGGCAAGAGCATACTTGAATATACAGAATTCCATACATAATTAAAATGCAAGAAAATTATGATTCAGGCTAAATTACTTTACTGAATCAGACTAAGTTCCATTCCAAGAATTTTTTAACTTAATAAGTAAAGATAGCCAAGGTGAGTCATTTGGCATAGTTTATACTCTAGATCATATATTTCCATATATGAAAATAAAATCAAGCAGCCAAACTAAATTTCTAAGCAAGCTTTGATCTTGCCTCAGACAGTAAAGCCATCTTATCTTAATTATATTCTATACTGTATGAGCAGTTTACAATTCATAATGCTACACAGCCAGACAGTAGTAGCAGCGCATGTACTACAGCGGAAATGTCCTCTTATTATTTCCACTTGATGGGGAGAAATCTACCGGCACATCATTTAAGATAAAGATCAGTCTCCTAATTTGAATTCCAGACCTCTAGGCTCTACTCTACTGACATCTCCTCAGCATATGTGACATTTACCAGTGATACCATTATATCATTTCAAACTCAAGAGACCTGAAGGGAAGATGCAAAGACATATTAGAATACTGATTACATCAAAGAAAAAAAAACTCAGGTTTTGAAAATATCCCAGAACAAAAAAAAATACCCTTTGGTTAATCTCTCCACTGCAAATTAATTTTGCTTCAAATTAAGCCCTATTTTGTTTAACCTTTGAAAGTGATCAAATACTATAAAAACAACTTATCACCTGCTTGTCAGTAATAGCAAATTGAACTATTTATGGGGCATCGAGATAGGTCAATAGGCACAATTTTTACCTTCACCCTCTTTGAAAAGCTTGAGAAGAAAGAGGGCAACTGTCAATCTAACAGTGTGGCAATCATTACAGGTTTGCAGTGAAGCAGAAAAATACTGTAATGAACAGGTCCTGCAGCCTTCTATCAGTCCATTCATCCTACACTTTCAGTGCTTGAGCCTTCTGGCCTTGCTGAGCCACAAATCCCAATCCAGCTGTTTAACCCTATTACTTGTACATGATGGGCACTTCTGTCACTAGAATGGTTGCAACAGTCGGATGCGCAGAATCTATCTTTCAGACAGGTAAACCTGCAGATAATTTATTTTTATGTGTTACTGAGCCTGTTGACAGGAGTCAGGTGGCATCCATAACACAAAATGTGTTTATGAAGTGCTTACATATACCCGAACAGAGTCCGTACCAGTCACTATCTTAGGCTGCTCGGAATGGAAATATTTTATTTAATTTAAACTCCTGTTCATCTGTCCAGATAAAAGAGTGTGAATATTACTTTAGATTTAGTAGAAGACCAATATGGCCATACATATCACTGAAGCTATTAGTGACACCTGGAATCATTCACATTAACTTAAAATCTTGCACCATAAATTTCTGGCATGAAATTTTGCCATTAAAAGATTATTCTGAATTCTCATAATGAATGGCTCAATGTTTTTGATAATGAAAATATACATGCTGCAGAAGGACTTGGATGATATCTGGCTGATGAAAAAAAACTATGACATTTTAAAGATTTTTTTCAAGAATACCCGGTAAAAGACTAAAACTGCACCAATTTTATTTTATAGGACAAGGTGTACCAAAAATTCTAATATTTCACTTAGTATGTTGACTTAAAATTCATCATTATTTAAATCCATTGGGAGAAATAAGAATATTTGCAAAGGATTTCAATTGTTAATCTATTTGTACCTTTTCTTATTTCTATGTACATTTTAACTTCCTAATTTAAATATGAACTGATTTTATGCTGAGGATAATTTCCTGGGTTATTAGAAGACACTGACTTGCACCCCTGTCATTTATAGCAAAAGGAAAGCTATTTCATTTTTTTTAAATTAGCCTTGGCAATAGGTGCAATCTATTCAAAGTACCTTTTGCCGTCCTTCACCAAATAGAATTGTTAGAGGAGACATTTTGCCTCTAACTGCTATTTCTCTTGTCAGTTAACAAGAAGCCACTCCTGATACTAAACCTTGCAATATGAAAGTCGAGGATCAAATATTTTTCATAGTTTTATGTGGATGGTTTTATGAAAATTGCTGAAGTCTAAAAAGTCACAGCCTCAATGTAGCCAAGGTTAAGGATAATTTATCCATGATATTTCTAATTTTATTCAGAGCCCTTTTATTACTTTGCAGGCCTTTATGACTTTAAAGAAAATGTCAGTAGAGCTAAATGACATGGTACTGAATAATCTACTTACAAGCTTGAAGACATTCAAAAGTATCTTACATTTCTTTATCTATTTGCTCCCTAGCCTCTATTTTGCCTCCAAACATCAGCTTTGCATCGAGTTCTGTTTATGTTGCTTCCACTCTCTTGATTTTTTTTCTTCCTTTTACCACTTACTCTCTCTAAATGCTAATTTTTTTTTGGCTGTGTAGCCATGTGCCTAATCTATTACAACTAATTAAAGTGTTGTCGCTGATACAATTTTAACCACTGAAAAATTTTGCTCCTTGTATACAATTATTGTAGCTGGGGTAAATAAATCAATATTCCCAATCCAACTGTAAAAAACAATCAAGAAATGCACTGCTTCTCAGGGAAAACACCAAATAATATTTATTAACTCAGCTGCAACTCACTGAAGAGACTAATACCACCGAAGCATTTTCTGCAAGAGTAATAATAAACAAACGATGAAAGTGGCACATGCCAATAATTTCACCACTTTACATCTCACAGTAATTGTAGCGTTTAATGAGGAACAAAAAATATGCACTCTGTCAAATAATAAAGAACAAGCAGCATTCTGGCAAAATTAGCTTCAACACAACTATTATTTCAATGCCTTGAACCAAAGCATTGTTTTGTCGGAAAATATACACCATGCAATAGAGAGCTAATGCTGTGGTCTCTGCACAAATATAGATTTTATATTTTGAGGACCTCAACTTCTTAAATTCTCCTTTACTGCAGAACTTAATTCAACACACACAGTAGTGCACACATAAAGAACTGTTTCTGCAGTGTAATATATATTTGGCAGCTCAGGGTGCAAACATTCCAAATGAGATGAATGAGTTTAGTAATTGCACTAATATTTTACATTTGCCATTTTCAGCACTCGTAATAAAGAAGGTGTAATTTGAGTACTGAAAATAAAGAGGACAAATGATAAATCATAATAATTAGCCAGTAACAAATGTGGGCTCATGTATATTCAGGGGTTAACTTTGCCAGAGATTGTTATGGTATGAAGCCGTGCCAAGTGGTAAAACAATCAGCACCTGAAAATTCATTATTACTATTTATTCCAATGAAAGACTGCCCTTCAGGTATCAGTATATTTATATATATGGATCTGATGCTTTCTCCACTTTCAGTCATAGCTCCTCATAAAAGTACATGGTTCAGTATTTAAATAAGGGGAACAACCAAGAAGAACAAAATTGTTCAGTGCAACATTCACAACGTCAGTGCTATATTTTTCTAAAAAACTTGGGAGGCTATCATGATTCAATTGCATATTTACATATTCAAAGTAAGTTTCAATCAGGTAGCCAGTAAAATGATAACAACATCATTTTGCATTAATACATTTAACTGGAGTTTCATATTTGAGATTAAAATCCTGAATGTATAAGTTATAAATCAGTATAAACTTCCAGCAATGGAGGTTTAAACTATATACAGAATAACAGTCAACATAAGGTAAATTACACAAAATAAATTGGTCATTCTTCATGTGCATAATAGAACATGGAATATTTTGAAAGAACTCCTGCAAAAAAAAAATGATGGATGGGAAGTTAAAGAGTTGTGTTAGTAATAAATGGGAGAAAAGAACTCTTCTTCATGTCATGAGATTGAAACTGAATAGACTTGAAGATTTCTTTTATGTCTGCTCTTAGGTAACATAATTCCTTAAACATAGCTTTCAAATTGGGTTCTCCAGAGTCCAAGGTCTCACTGAGGGGGATCGTCTTTCTATCTTTTTTCTGTATTTGTTGACTTTTTTGAAAACTTATCACTGTTTCTTTGGCTACATGACATAATCATCTTTTAGAGAATAGGGGTTGTCAGGGTGTTAATATTGACAAGGTGCTGATATTTACAAGCAATCCCCTGTTCAGAATAATTGAAAGCTGCTACCATAAATGAGTGAAAATTTTAACAACCCCAAAGACTCTTACTAATATATTTAATTCTGTGTTTGCATCATTCTCCAGATTATGTATCTGTAATATATAATGGCTCGCAGCATGAAGGTGGAATGAGGTTGGCAAGATCACTATAAGAATAAAAGCAAAAGAAAAATTGCATATCAGACAACATAAACTTCAATGGAACTGAATATAGGTGTTACAACAGCCAATTGATACTATTGCACCCATATAGCAATACAACCAATGGTTGTATACAACCCTGTATACAACAATATACAACCCTGACAACCCCTAGCCTGCTATGTTGATAGACTTCTAAAAATCAAAAGAAATAGCATTTTCATTGCTCTCCTAAATGGTGAGGAGATGAACTACATAGAGAAAATTAGCCATTATATTGTGAGACCACAGGATATTGTGGTAACCACGAGTGTTAAATGTGTAGGGAGTAGATATATTTCAAATTGAATCATTAGAGATACAATATAAATGGTAGAATGAAAATTGGACAGTCATTGATAAGACAAAAAGGAGAACCATGAGAAAATTTGACAGCAACTGTAATATTGGATTTACTGACATAATGGATAGACGTTACTGATATTGGAACAAAGTCATTCAAACTGGTCAAGACATAAGGCATGATATTGAAATACTTTGCTACCTGTCCTATAAGATCAAGCAGGATAAATTCTTTATGCAAGGAAGAAAACTTTAGTTTCATTTACTGGCTTGGGAGAAAAACCCAGGAAAACAAATTCAAAGATTGGAATAGGGAAACTAGTTCAAAGGATGTAGGCTAAGCTTCTCTCTAATTGGCCTTGAGAAAGTGGAGCCACATTTTTTTATATGATTGCTACAGTGCAGTTAGGTGGAGAGTGCCAGAAGTTAGACCTAGTGACAGCAAAGAAAACAATATCTTCCAAAGCACTTGGAGCTTAGAGGGGAATTTGCATTTTCATATGTCTATGGACCTTATCATTTTACCTGTTGAGAGGTCAACATTTTGAGAAGTGTTATTGATGCAGCCTTGATGAATTACCTATAGTAGATCCTGTAAATCGTATTTTTATCTCAACCACAGTGGTGGATAATTAAGATGGTAGAAGGAATTACAGCCGCACAGGCTACTTTGCCCTAGGAGTTGTCAATTGGGACTTATACAATATTGCATGCTTCAAAGCCCTTATATTGTAGTCCTCAAGATAAAAACACCAACATTGCATGAGCCTTTCTGATTATTTTTGTACATATCCGTGGTATTATAATGATCTACAGACACAAACCCCCAACACTTTTCAAACTCCCACTGGTTCTACTTTTTTTTCACCATTTTCAAAGCACCCTGATCTATGCCTTTTAGGTTTGAAGTGAATAGCCTCACGTTTACCCAATTGAAATCCATTTGCCACAGTTTTGTTTTGCATTCACTTAATCGATTAATATCTCTCTGTAATTCCATGCTTCCATCTATACTGCTTACAATGTCTTGTATCTTTGTGTCATCAGCAGACTTTGATATGTGTCTCTCTATTACCTCATCCAAGTCATAAATAAATGGAAATGAAGAGTTGAGGCCCCATCATCCACCCTAAAGGACAGGTACTCTAATTTGAGGGACATGATTCCACTAGTCATTTCCTGCAAATTAAAGTGCCTGCCCATTATCCATACTCTCTGCCTCCTGTTTGCTCAGGCAATCTCCTAACCAGGTCAATAATTTGTCTCAATTCTATGAGCTTCAACTTCGACTAATAGTCTCTTATGAGGGATTTTATCAAATGCTTGCTGGCAGTCTATATAAATAACAATCATAGACATTTCCCTCTCCACTACTTTAGTCACCCTTTGAAAAAAATTCATTCAGGTTTGTCAGACATGACCTTGCCTTTACAAGACAATGATGGCTCTCTCTGATCAACTGAAAATTTTCAAGATGTTCAGTCACTCTATCCTTAATTATAGACGCTGGTTATTTCCTGACAACAGATGTTAGGCTAACTGGTCTATAATTCCCTAGTTTCGCAACTTTCTTAAATAACATGTGAAGTATCCCAATCTAAAGGAACTAAAACAAGAGAACTTTAGAAGATCTTGGTTCAGGCACCTGCAATGTTCTCACCTACGTCTATTAATGCCTGGAATGGAAACCATCTGGTACTGGGGATTGTTTCTCTTTAGTGCCATTATTTCCTTCATTACTGTTAAGTTGCTTATATTAGTTATGGTGAATCCCCATCCCTTAGTCAATTTCAATTTCCTTGCATGTCTGGCATTCATTCCTCTTCCTCAGCCATAAATACTGATGCCAAGTAATTATTCAACCTATTTACTATTCTCTAATTTTCATTTAAGATATTACTATTGTCAGTATTTGTGGAGCCTTATTTCTTCCTGATCCAAAAGTTTTTTTTAAATACAATTTTTACAGCCCTTGCAAATGTCTTTTCATTTTTTATATACCTAATATCTGTTTTGCTGCCCTTTTGCTGTTCTTTGGATCCTTTCAGTTTGCCAGGATCTATGTTAGTTTTTGCATTCTTTTATGTTTTTCCTCTTGGTCATTCACTGTTTTACTTGTCCATTGCTGATTTATGTTTGGCAAGCAGTACTTTGGTTCCTTAGATGTATGGTTGAGTTCTGCATCACATTAAATTCCCCCCTGAACACTGCTCGCTGATCTTTTGTCATTTTACCTATTAAAACAGACTTTCCCAGTTTACCCTGAATTGTCTGTGTCATCGCATTGAAGATAGCCTTACCAAAATCTATAATCTTAGTGATTGTTTTGCTTTTTTTTCCTTTCCAGCACAACACTGAACTCAATCATCTTAAAGTTGCTAACAGATACATATTCAGAAAAATAAACAAAATGGCTTTTAATCAATCTGGATTATTACCCATTATTACGTCAAAGATATCCAGCATTAGTTAGTTTTACTGCATGGTGGTACAGAAAGCTACATTGAAGAGGGTCAAAAAATGGATTTTTATCTGTTAGCTTGTGATATGTCATATCAGTGTTAGTATAGAAGATATATTTAGCCTTAAGGAAAGCTTGAATCTTAATCATAGCAACACCATTGATTCTGAACTCTGAGAAGACGTTTGCTTTCATAAGCTGCTAGAAAAAAAAGGAAACAGACAGCACCAGCCAGGGCACTGGATGCAAAGGCACAGCCTGACCCACCGACTTTATAAAATCCTCCTCACCAACATCTGAAAATTATGCCAAAGGTGGAATAGCTAAGTGACAAACATTGTTACACACAACAAATAAACATTTATATAAACATTTCAAGTACATTCCTCAATATCTCCAGCTACATTCTGCCCTACTAGCAGGAGTGCCAGTGGAAGACGTGGTACAATGGTATTTTATGCTGGCTTGGAAATACATTGCCATTCCTTCATGGCAGCAGAGTTGAATTCCTGCTTAACAAAGCTGTGGGAATTCCTTCAATGGATGGACACAATGGCTCAAGAAGGTGACTCATTACCACATTCTCGGGGTAATTAGGGATGGGTAATAAGTGTTTGCCAAGTGAATGACATCTACACATCAGAAAAGAATTTTTTAAAAAAATGATTGTACTCATCTAATAATGATCCAAGATGGTGACTATTAAATATACTCAGATTCTCTGCAATGATCTCTATAATTATGTGGCTGTCTTTTCTCAACAAGAATATTATTACTGAATGAATGAATGTAAAATGTTACTGCCAGGCATTGGATTGATTCCAGCCCATCAGACGTTAATCTCTTTCCTGATTATATTGAAGGCATCCTCCAAAATGTATGAACTACAGAGACTATAACCACTCATACGTAATTGGTGGATTGCCAATAGATTGGAACATTGTTGGAAATATATTAAGGTTAATGGGACTTCCACCTGCCTGAAACCTAGAAACGTCAATTATACGATCCTGAAATCATTGAACCATACAGCAAAGAGGGAAGACATTTGGACCATAATGGCTGTGCTAGCTTTTCAAAAGAGCCAAAGAGCTATCCAAATTTTCCCATGCTCCTACTCCTTCTCTATAAATCCTCTATTTTTTTTCTCTTCTAAGTACTTATCTATTCCTCAACTGGAAATTATTATCGAATCTGCTTCAGGCAGTACATTTCAGATCATAGCAATTCACTGTGTGGAGAAAGATTTCTTCATTCACTTCTGGTCTGTTCCTTAAATCTCTTTGGTTTATTGTGACTTTTGTTACTGCAAATATTTTCTGCTTTCCTCTTGCAAAACCCTCTCAAAAAATAACTTTCAATTGTTCCCTAATCTTCTATGATCCAAGGAGAGCAACCACAGTTGCTCACCCCACAATATAATTGAACGTCACCCCAATTCCATACTTGTAAATAACTTCTGTATAAACTCACACTGAGCATCATTCACCTCTTATCCATGTGCCTACTGACTTATATTGGATCCTGATTTAGTAATGGCCTGATTTTACCATTTGTTATTTTATTTTTGAAACTTGTCCATGACTTCAACCCTCCCCATCTCTGTATTATCTCCCATCTCTGCAATCATTTGAAATACAACTGCTTTCCAATTCTGTCCTCTTGAGTATTTTTAATTGCTCAACGTTGGCAACCACATCTTCAGCTGCCTGGATCTAAGCAATGGAATTTTCCTCCTGAACCTTTTTACTTTTTCTTATTTCTATTTTCCCCTTTAAGACGCTTTTTAAAATCTGAAATAAAAATACAAATTGCTTTAAATGTTAAATAGGTCAGGCAGCATTTGTGCAGAGAGAAAGGGAGTTAATGTTTCAGGTCAATGAATGTGGTTGTAGGTGTTTGAGATCAATATTATCTTTTAATCTCTGTTTTTGGGCACCTTTCTCCACATGTGTCTCTGTATTTGATAACACTCCTGTGAAGTGCCTTGAGAGACATTACAATATTAAAGGTTCCATATAAATACAAGTTGTTGATGTTACACCTGTACCCCAGAAGGCTTTGACATTCTCCTTAAAGTGTAGTGCTCTGAATTGCCCATCATATAGTCAACCTCGACCCCAAGGGACTGACTAAGATGATGAGGAAGAAGACACTCTAGGTGAGACACAGAGTTTTAAAGGGATTTAGAAGAAATAGTTTGTTTTTGTTCTCTGTGGCCACAATATCAATGGGGATGTGAGGAGAATGTGGAAGTGTGTGTTTTTAGACAGGAAATCATGAAACTCCAGAAATGTTGAGATCCTGAAAAAATTGAAAGGCAGTTCATTCATACCATTTCCTGTTAACTCCATCTCTGGCTCTGTGGCTGCCCAGATTACCCAGATGTTGCTGGTCAAAGGTTGCAGCTGGTGATTACCACCTGTAAATAGAGATGATCAGGGTCTGGTGGGGTGTTGTGGGGGATAGGGGTGTGGGTGGCGCAGGGCCGCCATTGACAGTCCAGTAATCCCTCAGATTGAATTGATCTGCTGACATGGATTATATACTTAAATCCCCAGAGTCCACCCTGAACATCAGGTCTTCTGAATCAGATGCACTATCATCCCGGCATGACCTAGAAGCCACCGCAAGAAATATGGAGGACTACAGACTTAACCAATTCTCCATTTTGATGCTCCTCCCTCCCTGGCAAATGCACAGTTTCTCAGCTCAATCAGCCAAGATATATTGTTCACCACGATTTCAGATATTGGGTTGTCTTGCACAACAGATGCTGTCAGCCTTGATGGGTAACATTATGATACTGTTTGCTCAGCAGCTCACCAAAGAACTTAGGAGTCCCTTTTATAGTGTATTGTAAAAACATTACTATATTATACCGAACATCAGAAAAAACCTGCAGACACTGAAAATCTGTAATAAAAACAGAAAACACTCAGTTTCTCCAGACTTTTCTTCATTTATGTAATGTGTACTTATTTTCTCCCCCAAGCCAGTAAAAATTTTGCTCAAATTGCATCTTTCTATTTCAATATATGTATCATACCACATAAAGGTATTTAAACAAGCCCATTTGATGAAATATGGGGAAATACTGGAACACTGTTCTGCTACTTGCACTATTTTGTTAAAGACCCCTTAAGCTTTTTATGTATTCATTAACATTTATTGCATGAAATTATTTACCTGACCTTTAAGGAGAAGGAAAATATATACATGAACTACTGCCTCTTTTTGTTTAAGTGCCTATGGGTAGTTATAGCCCAAGAGCATGCAGATGCTCACCATCTGCTTAGGGCATTCTACCACTAGAGTGGGTCTATGTGCTGGTTGGCCAGCCAACAGGACCCTTGGTAATTGCAAATACTTCTACTTGATGTTTGAGCTGAGCACTCCTGCTAGAAGGATTTTCTGAGACTGCTCTGTCTTATAGATAGAAATTTCATTCCCCAAGTGTTCAAGAGGCCTGAGGGAACCTAGTTACAAAACTACTGACTGCCTAGAAATAGTCATTGGACTGCTTGCTGCTGTGAAATCTGTCCCACTTGGAAATCAACTCTCATAAAGCCACTGGATGTAAACACTTGACCAAAGCTGGCTAATTGAATGAGAGGAGTTAGGAAGAAACCTTGCCAAATAACTTGCATCAGCTGCAGCCGAGGCACAGTGTTATCTCACATTTTGGCACTCTCTGCAACGCACCAATCCATTTTGGAACATAGCATAAAATAAACGATATTGTACACATAGCCACATGATTATGGGAAATAATATGTTAGTACATTGAAGCAGAGAAGGAGGAGAAACGTGATTATTTTATTCTTGGCAATGTCAGGTTCTATATTCTGTTGATAAGCCATGAGGAAAATAGAAAATCTGGGCAATTACACATAACAGTATAAATA
The DNA here is from genome assembly GCF_009764475.1 of Pristis pectinata. NCBI lineage: Eukaryota > Metazoa > Chordata > Chondrichthyes > Rhinopristiformes > Pristidae > Pristis > Pristis pectinata. The sequence goes on from NC_067416.1 coordinate 24,677,029, forward strand.
CTATGATCATTGGTCAATGTACAACAATTATGGTCCAGAGTTGTTACCTTTTTCCTTTGTTTTCTTGATCAGCTGCACAGTCTAACTGATAGTTGCAGTCTTACTGATAGTTGTCATGGATGCAATAACCCCTGTTTGTCTGCACAAACTGTTTCTTGAATATTTGACTTGTTTTCTGTTGCCTACCTTTGTTAACAGATTAATTTATGATCAGGGCTGATATGAATTTTTGTGTAAAAAAAAAACAAAGGAAAATGCATAGGTTGGAAGCTTCCTGAAAGGATATTTAGCGAAAGTAATTCTAAGCTACATATACTCACTGGACACTTAGACTATTAAACCCAACCCTTAACATACCATCCAACACAAGACTGCCTCCAGCCGTGTTTTGGTGATCCACCAGCCCATAATGCTCAATATTAATGCTCTACTCCTCTTAGAATATTCATTCAGATCAAATTGATAATAACAATTAACTGCAGCCTACCATCAATCTGCATCTTAATGAAGGCTCCAGGATGGAAGAAGAACACCCATTATCCTATTTAGTGTGGTAAATGAACATTGGCTGTGCATGCTAATTCAGTTGAATATGACATCTGCCTGGCATACTAAATGGTTCAAACTCCCTCAGAATGCCCAAACTTTGCCAGAACTCTGAATTTGATTGAGATAAACCAGAGATTCAGATGCATTTAGAATTTATGTCAATTAGATACCTGAATTAAAGGCATCCAGGGAAAGGTCTTTCTATCACCATTCCCCCCCACCCCACCTCACCCTCACCCCACCCCACCCCACCCCACCCCTGTTTCCTGACCATAGCATTGAAATTTACCCCTGTTGTTAGGTGACACAAAAGAAGCTTCAGAATCTCATGCACATTTTTGCAAATGAGATACCCCTGTGGTATTTTAATCTTGAAGCAAGAGAGTTACAGTTATCATGATTAATGAAATAATGAGTTCATTAAAAAAACAGATAAAAAAATAACTAAAACATGATTCATTGTTTTCATTGTTAGATAATTTCATCAGCAGCAAAATATTGTACAATTACATGTGCATTTGAAGTCCATATTTTAAAATTGGGAAGATTATATTTGTAAATATTGTTTGAAACTGGTGCATCTGTAATATTTGCAACTTTACATCATGTCAATTTTAGGCATGCTGATTTTATAGATTGAATCCAATGCAGCATTCACCCTACATGACAATTTCACCCCATTCTATCCTTAGAAGAGCACCCCCTACCTCAGTAAGCTGACGTTTTCTCTTCCCACACTCCTGATTCTTGTGGCATCTGAGGTTATCAAATTTGTGCTAATTAGTGTCAAATTTAATGGCACTTTATGATGTGGACTCATGTCTTCTGGGAACTGGATTGAAATTGCCTGAAATTCATTTTCACTCAGCACTCTTAACAGCTGTCACACAAAGGTGGCGTTCTACCAATCCCCTCCCCACCCCAACCCAACACCCCCCTCCCACCTGCAACCCCCACCACCAGCTCCCCACTGCTGCCTAAACTCAAGTACCAAAGGTGAAAACACAGTCTTATAATGTGTAGCTCTATCCAGTGACCATAAATTAAATATCTTGATGACAAGAGGAAAACTAACATTATCGCTGAGAAAAAAATGTGACTCTTGGAGAACAAAACCATCTTTTTAACCTTTAGGGAGAGGCTAAATGTATTTACATAGGATTAAGAAAGTTCCCCTTTGTCCTCAGATTCACAACCAGAGGACATCAATTCAAAAATGATTTTGAAGCCAATACTTGCTAAAGTCTTCAGACAGCTACAATTACTACTAACTCGTGTGCTGGTATTAATTGCTGGCTGTATTACATCATTATAATTCTGCTAGTCTTTGCCTTCTGGCAGTATAGAACTGTTCGTTGCTCATACCTATGAAACTCAGAACTGGGTCTTACTGCCCTCAATACCAGTTACTGTTTGTATATCACACCACATAATCTTACAAAGTGAATGGGATAACTAGACCTATTGGATAAGTAGTCACTCATTTTTTTTAAAAAATGAGAATGTCAATCGGATCTGTTTTGATTTACATCTTTGACCTTGCCCACACATATTCCCCCCTTCCCCTCCCCCCTAATTTAGCAGAGACCACTATATCCCCTCAGTGGGAAATTTAGGCCCATAGCAATTCTGGTTTGTGTTAGAAGCAGATATCTGCATTATTTCAAGAAACACAAGCTTGCTCCTAAGTAAGAAACCACAGATGCTAATTGCATTTTAAAGACTATTTTTCTGGACATTGTTAACTCTTTAACGTCTGGTAAGAAATACCATTGGAAAACTTTGCAATGATTGTCAATTTTTTTAAAATCAGTTTGTTATTTATAACTACTTTCATATTTTTCTCATTCATTGGAAGAGTCTATTCACACAATTGGGCAGTTACTGTCACTGGCTTTCTTTAGGTGACCTTTTAGTTGGATTGCTGAATAATGGAGGAAATGAGGGAGATGCAGAAGGAACCACTGTTTTTCTTTTCAGTGAGACCTCCAAATTCAAGGCCTGGAGGAAGGGAGTGGAACAGAAATTCTGATGTCCTGCTTGTTTGTGATAATTTCACACTTTCAACACATTTTGTATGTGAATTCATTACTGACATGAACAAAGTTAAAATAAATTACAAGTAGTAAAGTAGGATGGGGACAATTTAAAATTAGATACCATTTCAGTATTACTGATAAATTTATTCATCATTGGAATTTCTCTTTCACTCAGGAACATGAGGCAAATTCTACCATAGGCCTCACCAGCCAATTACACCAATTAGTAGCCGAATGAAGCTTGAGGAAGAAAGGGTTTATATCAGTTTTGCTAGCCCTTAGGTTACAGTACCTCAGATAGGCATGGTCCTCCACTTGACAAAAATCACCCATCTGAAGCAAATGATGTGAAGTGACAGCCAGTCCTGGGACTTGAACCCACACCATCTGGTTGAAACTCAAAAGCTCCAACACTCCAGCTAGTAGGTAATCCATCCCAGGGGAGGAGGAGCTTAACATTCAGAAAGTTAACTGTTTGAGTAACTGATTAATTTTGATTAAAAACATTCTCACAAAGAAGAAACAGTAAAGAACAGACCCATTATTCATCTATTTTAAAAGTTTGAGTCAAACCAAAAAAATCATTGGGTATTATTACTGATATTATTTTACCATACTTCACACATCAAAATGGTTTTCAATATTTCCATGCAGCAGGATTCAAGTATTGGAATATTTGCTGATAAAATACAGTTTTGTAATAATAATTTAATTAAACTACTCCAGTTGTTTTAGTGATTATGTCTGACCAACTTACAAAAATCATAGGCTATTAACTTGATCATATTTTTTTTTCCATAATGATGAAAAGCTATAGTAAGAAGTGTTGAATTGTGAAGATTTAGCTTTTGGCATTAAATGTGTTTTTGTCATGCTAAAAAAAATTGTTGTTTTACCTATTATGTTCGTAAAGCTTACTTCATGTGGAAGATAATGTAAGGTTCTTGATACTATAAGTGATTAAAGCCTACATTTTAATCCTTAAAATGTGAAGGGAATAAAATAACACAAGGGGACAAGAATAACCAAGCAACTAATTCTGGACATTGTTAACAAGTAAATAAACAAATTACCAAACTTGCTCTCATAGCTATTGGATTCTGAGCTTTATAACAAGCTTAGTTATGGGATTATGCTCCTTTGGATACACTCAGGTATTAGATTTCATTCTTATATTAAATTTATAGTTTGAGAAGCCATAAAATTCACTACCACTCTTTCATCATTTTAGGAACTGCATCGTACTGCTTGAAGATCAGACATACCTAAGGAATATACAATAGAAGAATGAAAGTTGATTGTAGAAATATGACCCAATTGATGGAAGAGCATGTACAATCTCAGCCAGCAGAGAGGTGTGGTAAAAGAAGTGGCTATAATAGCAAGGCTGATATTTTACCCTAGCACTGGCTTCAGGCTAGATATTCAAAGCCAAGTTAACAGCACTTTTTTTTTCAGGAAGCCAGACTTGTCAATAAGTTCTTTTCAAATGTCTGGAGACCTGATCCAGTGGGAAAGGGTTAAAGGCGAAACGTCCAAGATAGGTTCCCACAAACTGAGTCACCTGATACTGTGCACAGCTCCATGGTTAGCTCCCATCTTGCAATTCCATCAGGGTATTATATTTAAATACACAATTATCTAGTGCGTACATAGAATTATGTTAAACATGACCTAGACAGAAAATTAATATTCAGTTTAAGTAACTGATCCTATGGTAATTTACTAAATTTAAATTGCGTTACATGGTGATAAAGTGGTGGAGAAACCAACACATTCCAACACCACACTACGAAATAACAATGTCTTTAAGGGTTTTACGGTAACATATTTTGTATTATATATAAATGAAAAGTATGTAAATTATTGCCAGTAATATCATTTAAAAGTTTAATGCCTTTGTTAAAAAGAAGGCAGTAGTTGTCTGTCAGTTGACATTTTTAGCTTTTTTTTTCCAGGTTTATGAACACTTGGAGTGTAAACCAAGGTACTCCTATGATTTTTACAAGATACCCATTTGATAAAATTTCCATCGTCTTTGAAGGTACAAAAGTACAACTCACTGTGGCCATTACCTTATAGCAGCAGAGTCATGCTTTCAATCTACCTCACGTCCAGGACTGTTGATAAAACAGTACGACAAAATTTCAGTATTTTGTATTACTTTTGCTAAGGTTGCACGGAACTGCTGCTAAATTTTTGAAACACTATTAAAACATTTGTACAGCTATATTATGTACTTTGAGAATCAATCTTTCATAGCCCATTCCAACCATAGTAATAGCTACGGGCAGAGGATCCAAAGCTCTGGTAACTGTAATGCACCAGCAGTTTTGGCATTTCCTCTAGCCACTGGCATTAATATGAATGTTTGTTCTCAGGAACAGTGATGCATTTAAGTTTTTTTTCCACCGGAGCAATTACCCTGCCAACAAAATGCCTAATACCAATCTAACAAAATTCCAAATGTATAATGTTAGCTTCTAGTTACATTAATTGTATACATAGTGCATATGTATAGTATTATTAATGGCAAATGTCTCCAATGTCAGCTATATTTCTTGTACTAGTGTAATTATTCTATCATTTGAAGCAAATGATCCTTGACTAAATATAATCATTTCTTTTACATCATACTTTGCACAGGAGTATATGTCCCTTCTTACAATATCATTAGCATTAAAAAAAGACAGTAAATTACAGAAATATCTTTACATAAATAACCAGGATTTAACTGTTTAATTGATGTCTAGTGGTAGCAGAATCATCAGTGATCATTGGCTTACTGTAGAAAGAGTGTAAGGATCCAAAACTAATATAATTGCATATCTGATAAACTATTAGTGTAGAAATCTTCAATGGGGTCCACAGAAAAACCACGGGTATCCAGTGGGTATTGTTGCACTGAATGTAGCTCTCTAATAACTTGCTATGTTACACTCAGGAAGGGAGAAACAATGTAAATACTTATTCTCAAAAAAAGATTTGAGACCCCTTGTACTTATATTTTCTCAATATAAAATGCCAATAAAACTTGGCAGGTATAAAGCAATTGTGCTGCTATGTTTGCAAAAGTCTGATTAATAAGGGATTATTGTGAGGAAAGAGAATGAGTTAAATTGAAAGCCCATTGAAATAAAAGAAGCATTTGTTTATTTTCTTACAGCAAAGCAGAGAAACCAATCAATTGCCTTTCATAAACTTCAGCAAGTCGCACCGAAATTAATGAGACTTGACAAGGCTGTATAGATTTGTTGGGATGAATGATATCTGTGTGCTCTGTGGCTTTTTTTAAAAATAAAATAAAACAGGTCAACAACACAAACTTGCTACACTGGCCCATTTGTATTTATGTTTATCTGTAGTGCTAAGAATGCAGAGAACCTTCATTTCTTCATTCAACAGCACTGAACTTTGATGTGTTTACTTCAAACATGTGTACAATCCAGACGTCCTGTTGTGTGGGATGGAGTCAATGTACGGTGGTGTGACGAGACAGGAATTCTGGAGGTGCAAGAATCAATCAATTCCCAGGAAACTCAAAGAGCTGTCGTGGTAGTGGCTAATGGGGAACAACATTTGGAAGCTGTGTAAATTATTTGATTAAGAACTCAGAACAAATGGAAGTATGCAATATAAAGGCTGAAGAGTGCAACCTCTTGAATAAAAAAAATGGAGAAATAACAAAGAAAGGTAGGGCATAGGAAAAGAGGCAACTCTTTCCAGTTCCCAATCAATGAGATTGCTTCAAGAGTACAGTTAATTTCTTTAAGTAAAAACACCTCATGAATCAGACACTGCTGCTGGCACAGTTGTCTGCTTTCGGTGGAATAAATGAACTTATAACAATGAGGGTTGCTACTGGAAACAAGGTAAACTACATACACACTGGGTGAGCTTTATTAACTTATTATTTTAAATCTTTATGATTGAAAAATATTCTTAGGTTAATAATGTGTTGTGATATACTGGGAAAATCACAATGCAAAACAGTATATCTAACCTACTTCATTGGCAAGGTATATCTGGTAACTCAGGAATGACAAAATGAAAAGTGTGTTATGAAGTAGCCCATCCCGAGTGGAGTAAATGGGGCATCACAATGCTCCCTACTGAATGATCTGTTTGTTCAACATGTGCAGATATAATTTTATCATACTTACACTAAGGAGTTTACTCTTGTTGTTTTAATAAGAATTAAAGGAAGGACAAATACTATCCAGTGTTTCATATAAGCTGCTTGTCACCTCGTCATTGCCTGTCCACCATCTTTAAAATCCCCTTGGCAGTTGTAAAGAGTCCCTTTAGTAGGGATGGCCCTGAATACTGCTTTGTTTTATGAGAGAGTCATGTAACTAGTTTGATATTTAGTTCCGTGATTCCATAAAAAGACAAAAAAAATTAATCTCTTGTGAAATTTTCTTGCGGCCACTATACAGAAAGAAAAACTGCTCTCTCTGTTTCAATTCCATAGAGCAGGCTGTAAGTGTAATACTGTGAGCATGAAGTTTTTGAATAAGTTAGATTTATAGAAGTGATAGTGAGTTTCTGATCATAATGTTATCATCATATCTGATAAATGTCCCATCAAATCAGAGCACAATAATTTTATTTTATAGATCATATCCAAACATTACTTGATTAGACATGTTTTACCATCTATCTCCTATATATCTGCAAGAGAACACTGATTAATACCTGGGTAGCGGCTGCTACCGCGATGTGAAAGCAAGACACTAGTCGGTGGGCTGCAGAACAAAAACTGATTTATTTTCCCGCCTTGCGCAGGTCTTTTAAGAGGAACTGTTCCTGTCCACCGAAAACGGAAATGACTATGCGCTATGTCATCAAACTTTTTTCCGCGCGCGGGTTCTTCCCGCCGCTCGGGGAAGACGAAGGCCCAATGCCATCTTGGGCCTCGCTGCTCCGACGACATGCAACACGACCACCGAGCCGGTTCGCTTGCTGGGACAGTGAGTCGTTACACAACCACCCCCTCCCCCCCAGAACTGGTGATACGGTCCCCAAGGTTCGCGGGATGTGCTAGCCGTTGCTTAGGAGGTCGGCCTCTGCGTTGCAGCATTGGGACCTTGACTGGTTGCTGTAGATCTAAATGGGCCGGTTTGAGGCGGTCCATCATGAAGACCTCTTCCTTGCCGCCAATGTCCAAAATAAAGGTGGACCCATTATTCCTGACCACCCGGAACAGCCCCTCGTATGGTCATTGCAATGGTGCCCAGGGTGTGCCCCTGCGAACGAAAACGAACTTACAGTCTCGTAGTTCCTTGGGCTCACAGGATGGGGGTTGACCATGCCGCAAAGTGGGAATCGGTGCCAAGCTGCCGAGCCTCTCACGCAGTCTTTCCAGGACTGCCGTGTGTTGTTCCTCTTGGCCCCAAAGGGCAGGTATGAAATCCCCTGGGATGACCGGGGCGCACTGTACACGAGTTCAGCTGATGAAGCGTGGAGATCTTCCTTGGGGGCAGTGCATATGCTGAGCAGGACCCAAGGCAGTTCATCGACCCAGTTAGGACCATACAGGCGGGCCATCAGCGGCGGCTGGCCCTGGTGTTTCCATGAAACTTGCAGGGTGGTCGGCATTGACGGGCCTCCGCGCCCCATTTCTGATGGTAGAAACACAGCTGGTCACCAGTGTCGTCGTCTGTGTTTCTGGGGTGTGGTTGCTCGGTTGCTGGGACCGGTTTAGGTAGGCATTGGGCTCACAGCCTGGCGATTTGGCTGACGGATGACCCGCTCTCACGTTTGGCCTTCCACAGGACATCTGCCCGGGCAGCTACCTCACGTGGGTTGCTGAAATCGGCGTCGGACAACAGCAGGTGAATGTCATCTGGTAGTTGTTCGAGGAAGGCCTATTCGAACATTAGGCAAGGCTTGTGTCCCTCAGCCAAGGCCAGCATCTCGTTCATTAGGGCCGATGGGGATCTGTCCCCCAGGCCATCGAGATGAAGCAGGTGGGTGGTGCACTCACGATGGGAGAGGCTGAAGGTCCGAATAAGAAGGTCTTTGAAAGCCGGGTACTTATCCTCCTCTGGAGGAGACTGGATGAAGTCTCCGACCTGGGTGGCTGTCTCCTGGTCCATTGTGCGGGTCCAAAATCCATTTGGACCATCGGGGTCACCAATGTAGCGGCTGTTACCGCGATGTGAAAGCAAGACACTAGTCAGTGGGCTGCAGAACAAAAACTGATTTATTTTCCCGCCTTGCATGGGCCTTTTAAGAGGAACGGTTCCCGCCCACCGAAAACGGAAATGACGTATGCACTACGTCATCAAACTTTTCCCGCACATGGGTTCTCCCTGTCGCTCGGGGAAGCCGAAGGCCCAACGCCATCTTGGGCCTCACCGCTCCGATGACGCGCGACCCAACCACCGAGCCGGTTCGCTTGCTCGGACAGTGAGTCGCTACACCTGACATTAAAGCACCCACAGAAAGAAGGTATCACAAAAGTGATTCAAATCTGTTCAAGACTCAACTTAAAAGCTACAATCTTTTTAAACTTGATTTCAATGGGTGAATTACACCGCATAGCCTGCACTGGTCTGAATGGTATTCACCCTGTTCCACTGCAACAAATATCAAGGCCTGAAATTTCAGCATTAAAGTTCAGGATTCCCACACAAGTGTGTGCTAGCAGGGAAGTCCAGAATGTCCACACAACTGATCCTGGCTGTCAGATTCACTGCACTCTGACACACAGGACCATGAACTTCTGTAGGCTCACACTGGGAAATCTGCCTGTTGACCCCATTCTGGAACAGACCTGATACAGACTTAGTGACTTCATTCAGTTCAATGGGGAGGAATAACTGCAAAGAAGAGAAGTAAATTTCAGATAGTTTGAATTTTTTCAAAACTTGAGTCAATTTAAATGCATTTAATTATTTTATGTATTCTCCAATGTTTCTGAGTGTTCTATTATTTTAAATAATTAAATAAGTGTCTAATTTTTTTAACTGTCTTTGAATGTGGTTGAATATGTGACTTGATGTAGCTTGGCAGGCTAGGTTCAATCAGTTATCAAAACATTGGTGTGAGAATTGCAGTCAGAAAGCACTGCACTTTTACTCTCACCTGAGTTACACCATAATACAAGGCGGTGTAATTGTTACAATTATGGTGTAACTCAGGTGAGAGTAATTCTGTACATTGTACATGAGACAATGTAACTCGGTGCAGTGTAAATTGAGCAGTGTACATCAAGGTAGTATGACTTTTCCAGTGCCAATCAGGATAGTGTGAATTGGGGCAGTGTAACTCAGGGCTGAGTGAAAAAGGCAGTGAACACAGGGCAATATAACTCAGGGCAGTGTAATCCATAGTGATGTAATTAAGAATGGTGTAAATTGGGACACAGTAAATTGGAGCAGGAAAATGCAGAACAGTGTAATTCAGGACAGTGAAATACAGGGCAGTATATCTATGGGCAATGTAACTACAGCTAGTGCAACTCAAGGCATTGTTTTTCAGTGCTGTATTATTGTGGGCAATGTAATGTTGAGCAGTGTAACTTAGGGTAATTCAGGGCAGTGTAACACAGCAGTGTAATGCAGGGCAGTGTGACACAGAGAAGTGTAATGCAGGGATGTGTAATGCAGTGTTGTGTGGCTTAGGACAGTGTAACTATGGGCAGTGTAACAGAGCAGTATATCTCAGTGGTGTGTAGTTCCTGCTTTACCTTCCCACTATCCAAGAACCCAAATTCTCCTTCCAGTTGAAGCAGAAACTCACTTCATGAATTCAGTGCATTGCATTCAGTGCTCATGATCTGGTCACCTCTGCACTAGAGAAACCAAGTGCAGATTGGGTGACTGTTTTGGAGAACACTTTCATCCAGCCCACAGGCGTGACTCGGAGCTTCCAGTTGCCTCTCACTTTCATTCTCCAAACTCCTCCCATTCTGATCTCTGCCTTAGGCCTCTTCCAACGAAGTCCAACATAAGCTTGAGCAACTGCATTACATCTTCCCACCAGGTGTCTTACAACCCTCAGGACTCAACACTGAATTCAATAACTTAAAACTAACAGCAATTCCAGTTTGTATTAGAGAACCGACCACTTCTGCTGAAAGATCGTCAACCCACATTTTCTTTCCCCACAGCTGCTTATTGCTCCAAGTTCACCTTCTCCAGTCCCAACATCTGCAATTAACAAGGCATCAGCATGGTTCCTCAGCTGACACCACTTGCATCATCCAGTCTTGCATAGTCTCCGCTCTGTCACAGACATACCCTTTGTTCCCTGTATCCCTCCCCTTTCATGACAGCTTAAAGCGTGCTTGTCTTACTATCTTTTCCTAGTTCTGATGAAGAGTCATTGACAGAGAAGTTAACTGTTTCTCACTCCACAGATGCTCCCTGACACGTTGAGCATTTCCAGCATTTTCTGTTCTTATTTCAGATTCTACCATTTCCAATTTTATTTGATTCAACAAAGTCCATTGTTTCCCATGTTTCCACAATGTGCTGAAGACTTCATAATGAAACTTACCCTACTGGTTCTTGAACCAACTGGCAAAACTCTAATCACCATTACAGTTTAGCAATACGATGACCATTTTGATCACTTTGCACTAAAATGGGCTTCTTTTGTTGTAATTGTGTTTTTTTTGTAAAAATTATGTATAATTTATAGTTAATTTATGTTTTTCTTGTGAATGCTGCTTATATAACGCTGTGCCTGTGATGCTGCTGCAAGTAAGCATTTCCTTGCACCTACGCATACATGTACTTGTGCCTGTGACAATAAATTCGACTTTGACTTTGGAATCCACTGTTACACATTGAACACAGACACCTAAAACAAGAAATCACAGAAGCTTGTTGTAAACATTGGAGCACTGGCTCTGTGTTACCAGTAAGCCAGGGCAAAACAAGTGGCAGCCATTAGGAGATATTGCTACTGCAGTGTTACTAAAACCCTAAGTTCTGCCTGATTCAGCACTACCACTGATCGTTAATTTTTCTTCCCCTAGTATACTGCCACTGGGCCTCATTATAACTCAATCCAGTGCAATGCCATCATCCCTAGTTATAGCTTACCCCAGCGTCCTGCCATTGGTCCTCTTTACAACTGACCCTAATTTACTGTTACTGGCCCTCTTTATAATTTGCCCTGGGTCATAAGCCACTGGCACTCATTGTAACCTAATCCAGTTCACTGACACTGCAACTGGTAACAATGTACTCCAAAGGACTGATCTGAAACTTCATTATAAACTACCCACTGTGTATTGTCACTGACACTTATTATAACTTACCCCACTGCTCTGGCACTGGACCTCATTAAAATCTATCACAATACACAGGCACTGCACCTCTTTATAACTTACACCAATGGATTGCTCCTGCCCTCATTATAACCTACCCCAATGGACTATCAATGGCCCTTATTATAACTTACAATTGTTAGCTCCAGGCCCTCATTAAAACAGAGCATTTCCTTTGGCTCTCATTATAATTTATCTCAGTGCCCTACCACTAGCCCTTATTATTACTTAACCCAATGCACTGCCTCTGGCCCTCAGTATAACTTATTCCAGTGCACTCCCACTTCTGAGATGGGCATCTTAGTCTCTTGCCTTGATGTCCCTAACCTGCCCTTACCAGCCATCCATGGCCATAACAATGCCTCTGGCAATGATTGCCACTGTGGTATCCATTGAATGAGTGTCCCAACTGCTAAATGCCAGAAGTGTTCATTATTAGTCGTAGCACACTCTGTGGACTTTGCCGTTGGCAGTCAGTTCTGAAGCTGTCCAGTCTCCTAGTGTCCTTGAATGACCCTTTAAATAACATTAAGTGGGATAAAGTCAAATCATGTTCTCCTAGATGCATTAAGGTTTTTCAACCACGATCATAAGTTGTACCCAGAACTTTAATTTATGCCAGCAAGGTTTGGAACAGGTGATCTGTGAATGGTGATATCATTCAACGCACATTTGACACCAAAAAAAAATGTCAAGAGTGTTAATGTGAATAGTGCACAGATATACCCAGTCCAATTTCTTGATGGATGCTAATTCATCCAGAAATGATCACAGGGTGATCTACTCAAATTTAAATTGATTTTTGTACAATTTGCACATGAAATATGGATGCTAACCAATCCAATTTCTAAGCTTGAAATTTTGTTACTAAATAACATGAAAATGACCAACTTGTTACAGGAATAGATTATTCTATTCTGACAAATCACCTCACAATTTTACTCTCAGTTCTGCAACTTAGAAAGACTAGGCATGGATTGTTCAAGCACTCCACGTAGTAGTTGCTGCTGCAGTATTAACGTCCAGGTACACCACATAATAAGTAAATAAAATCTAACAGTGGGTTATTTGTAACTCACAAACATTGTGTGAGCATTGCACAACTCACATTACACTGAACTGGAACAACAGTTGGCTGATGTGAAATTGAATCTCGAGCCTGCTGTGAAGATATACATCCACTTGTGAATATTCAGAAGCTAGGTCTAGTCTGCTATTATACTGGTGATTTTGACAGAAAGTCTATGGAGTTGTCCACTTGAGGATATATGAGCAGCCACATCATTTAATCCCCTGTAGTGTTGCACAATCCAGCCTCCCATAACCATAACCACAGAAGGCACACTGGGCCCAGAAATTGGTTCAATAATTTCAACTGCTACCTAGAGTGGCTTTAACATTGGATAACGTATCCCAGACAAAGTTCCAACCTCAATTATGTAGATAGCAAACACATGTTTTGAACAATAGCTTGTGACATCAATACAACTCAGCAATTAAAGCAGCACATTACTTCCCCCTGTGTCCATCCCTTTGTCTGCCAGATTTTTCTTGTCATTCAGCATTGGAGGCCTTTGCCCATAAAGCCCACCTCTCCCTCTTCAATCTTTACTTACAGCAGGAACAACTACAAATCATCCTCCCACAGAACTGTTACAGAAATAGTTCAATTAGCAGACAAGTAATTTTGAGAATAGTTCTAATCTGTCTCCTAATTCCATTAGTTTCTAAATTATAGCCAGGTGCATTCTTGCATTTCTTTGCATTTGTTTCAAATATCCAAAATCAGGGTCAGAGCTGACTTAGGGCAATTACACATTGTAGTGGAAGGGATGAGAATGGGTTGCAGTTGCATAACAGCTTTACATCTAGAGATTTATTGGAGTGAATGTAGTACTTTTCAATTGCAGTCACTGTTGATAGATGGTAATGTTTGCATAGCAAAGTCTCATTAACAGCAGACCAATGAATGACCAGTTAATTGGCTATAGCATTGTGAATTGAGAAGTTAATTCCAGGCTCTTCTCCACAAAATATACCATGTAATATTGTGGGATGAATGGAAGCCAGATGTTCAAATGGGAGCTATCACTATCAGCCATTCACATGATAGGAAATCTGAGACTTCCTGAAAGCCAGGTTTCCGTGCATCTGCTTCATCACCAGAATTTCCATTGAATTCATCAATGGGGCAGTGAATCTCTGAAGTGAGGGTCCAGTAGCACTTCACATCTGACCCCCCCACCCCAGCTTTATATTAGGGAGGGCTGGTGTAGGAATAGTAGCTACATTTCCTGTGGCCTCATCCACTCTGTGACAAAAGTTAAATACAAGTAAGTGCTTGGCTTATTCAACTTTATTTAATGATTTAAATTATGTGTTAGTGATTTAATATGCATTTACTTAAATATATTGTGTTATTGTAATTCTTCTCTTAAATTGAACTTAGTTTAATGGGTTTTACATGCTTCTGACTTTAAGAATTGTTATAAAGCCTTATACAACCACAAACTTATCAAAGGCTGTCAGAGCCCTCTTGGATTGGGGCGTCTGAACACAAGGACTGAAACAGACTTGCCACTTGGACTGTTGGCTATAGCGGGGCAGCTTCATCCTGCTCTCTTAATCTAGTCTTGGCTCCATTCTGCCTTTCAGGCTTGGTCCAAGCTTAAACCATAGAGCTGAATTCCAGAGGTGAATTGACAGTGACTGCCCTTGACATTCAGGCAATACTCAACTAAGTGTGGCATCAGTGAACCCTGCTAAAACTGAAAACTAAAACTTGCCACGTACAAGACAATTACCATCACCACCTATAGCTCTGAATGCCCCCTGAGACATCCTGGGGAAGAGGTAGGGGGGTGGGATGGAATCACCAATGATCTGAAACTTGAGTAAACTAACCATGTAGATACTGCAGCAACAGAAGTAGGTCTGAATTACCCACTTCCAGACTTCTCAAAACCTTTACATCATCTGCAAGGAATAATTCAGGAGAGTGCCAGAATATTTTCCTGGAAAAGTGGACCTCCAATAACACTCAACATGCTCAACACCTTCCAGAACGAAGCAGCTCTTAAGACTAACATTACACACACCACCCTAAACGATTTTATTCAACGCCAACAATAGGTGGTAGCTGATATCTGTATGTAGCATGCTGGATGAGCCCTGCAAGTTGTTATCTCCTCGTGTATCTGTGACATTCTCTCTGATCAGTAACGCAACTCTCCTTCCTCTATCATGTCTGAAACACCTAAATCCTGGAGCATTGACCTTCCAGTTCTGCCCTTCTCTTAACCAAGTTTCTGTAAAGGCTACAACATAGTAGTTCCATGTACTCTAAGCTATTTACCTCAGTTGCAAACGTTCAAGATGGCTGCTCACACCCACCTTCTTGACAACAACTAGGGATGCATCAAAGTGCCGAACTTGCCAACAATGTCCTCACCCTACAAAAAAAGTTATTTGGAATATACAGCCCAAAAAGATAGAAGCAAATTCAATCATGATTTTCCAAATTGAATGGGTACTTGAGGGGGACAGAGGAGGCAGAATTAAAGAGAGAGACCTGTGGAGTAGATGTGACAATATTCCTCTCATAAAGAACAAACATGGGTTTGAGGGGCCAAAAGTTTCATTTTATGTCATAATGATTCACTTGTGTTCTGAGTCCTCCAGTACCTTACTAAAGTATCAATCCAGATTGAGTCTTCAAGTCCCTATGTGGAGTTTGAATCCACACCCTTCCAATTCAGAGACAATTGTGCTATAACTGAATATTGCTGGCACTCCAGGCTAGACCTAGTTAGTGAGCTCCACAGGGAGGATTCTAAGTTATTGTCAACAGTAAAGAAGGTATGGAATCTCACAGTTCAGCTTGTATACTGACTTACCGATATAATAATATGAAGAAATAGAAAATGGAGTAGACAAAACTGCCCCTTGAGCCTGCTTCGCTAGTCAATAAGATCATGGTTGATCTGAGTTTGGCCTCGGCTCCACTTTCCCGCTGAATTCCCATCACTCTTTATTCCCCTAAAATCTAAAATTCTATTACAGCCTTGAATATAGTTAATGATTCAGATTCCAGAGCTCACTAGGGATGAGAATTTCAAAGATTCATAACCCTTAGAGAGAAGAAATTCCATCTCAGTTTTAGATGGGTGTCTCTTAATCCCAGGACAATGCCACCTGGTTCTAGATTATCCAACCACAAGAAATATCCTCTCAGAGTTTACCCCATCAAATCCTCTCCAGAAATAATGTTTCCATAACATTAGCACTCACTCTTCAGAGAGTGGAGGCCAGATACAATTAATCTTTCCTTATAAGATAACCCTTTCATACCTGGAATCAATCTAGTAAACTTATGTTGCATTGCCTCCAAAGACAAGGATATCCTTCTTTAAATGACGAGGGTAAAATTAAATGCAGTGTACCAAAGAGTTATAGAATCATAGAGTTATACAGCATGGATAAAGGTCCTTGGTCTATTATCTGGATGAAGGAACTGATGGCATTGTGCCCAAGTTTTCAGATGATACAAAGATAGGTGGAGGGGCAGGTAGTGTTGCGGAGGCAGGGAATCTGCAGAAGGATTAGGACAGACTAGGAGAGTGGGCAAAGAAGTGGCAGATGGAATACAACGTAGGGAAGTGTGGAGTTATGCACTTTGGTAGGAAGAATAAAGGTATAGACTATTTTCTGAAAGGGGAGAGAACTCAGAAATCAGAGGTGCAAATGGACTTGAGAATCCTAGTTCAGGATTTCCTTAAGGTTAACTTGCAGGTTGAGTCAGTAGTAAGGAAGGCAAATGCAATGTTAGCATTCATTTTGAGAGGACTAGGAAAGAAAAGCAAGGATGTACTGCTGAGGCTTCATAAGGCATTGGTCAGACCACATTTGGAATATTGTGAGTAATTTTGGGCTCTGTATCAAGGGAAAGATGTGCTGATCTTGGATAGGGTCCAGAGGAAGCTGACACAATACTGAAAGGCCTGAATAGAGTGAATGTGGAGAGGATGCTTCCATTAGTAGGAGAGTCCAGGATCTGGGTGCACAGATTCAGGATAAAGGGATGTCCCTTTAAAACTGAGATGAGGAAGAATTTCTTCAGCCAGAGGGTGGAGAATCTTTGGAACTCGTTGCCATAGACGGCTGTGGAGGCCAAATCATTGGGTATATTTAAGGCAGAGACTAATAGGTTCCTGATTGGTAAAGGAATTAAAGGTTATGGGGAGAAGCTAGGAGAATGGGGCTAGAAAGAGCAGAGCAGACAATGGGCCAAATGGCCTCATCCTGCTCTTGTATCTTGTGGTCTTGGGCCAACTTGTCCACGTCAAAAGAAGTGCCTTCTTGAGCTAGTCCTATTTGCCTGCATTTAGCCCATATCCCTCAAAACCTTTCCAAACTATGAATCTGTCCAAATGTCTTTTAAACATTGTAATTGTACCCACCTCTACCTCTTCCTCTGGCAGCTCATTCCATGTACCCACCACCCTCTGTGTGGAAAAACTTGCCCCTCACGTCCCCTTTAAATCTTTCCCCTCTCACCTTAAACCTAGGCCCTCTGGTTTTAGACCAGCCTGGGGAAAAAGACTGTAACCATCCACCTTATCAATGCACTTCAAGATTTTATAAACCTCTCTAAGGTCATCCCTCAACCTCCTTCACTCCAGGGAAAACAGTCCCAGTCTATCCAATCTCTCCTTGTATCTCAAGCCTTCATGTTCTGGCATCATCCTTGTGAATCCTTTTGCACCCTCTCCAGCTTAATCACATCCTTCCTATAGTATGGTGACCAGAGCTGTATTCCAGGTGCAGTCTCACTAACATCCTGTACAGCTGTAACATGACGTCCTGACCCTTGTACTCAACACGCCGTCTGATGAAGGCAAACATGCCATACACCTTCTTCAACACCTTGTCTACCTGTGTCACCACTTTCAGGGAACAATGTACTTATACCCCGAGGTCTCTGTTCTATAACACTCCCCAGAGCCCTGTCATTTACTGTGTAAGTTTTGCCCTGGTTTAACTTCCCTAAATGCATCACTTCATCCTTGTCTGAGTTACGTTCCATCTGCCATTCCTTTTCCCACTTTCCCAGTTGATCTAGATCCTGTTGTAACCTGAGACAACTTTCTTTACTGTCTACCACACCTCCAATTTTGGTGTCATCTACAAACTTACTAATCATGCGACCTACATCTTATCCATATTGTTTATATATAAAAACAATATGGATAAAATATGGACATATAGGAAAAACAACAAGGGGACCCAGCACTGATCCCTGCCGCACACCATAGGTCATAGGCTTTCAATCTGAGAAACAAACCTCCACTACCACCTTCTGACTCCTATCACCAAGCCAAGTTCGTATATATTCATCCAGCTCACTCTGGATATCATGTGATCTCACCTTCTGGACCTGTCTACTATGCGGGACCTTGTCAAAAACTTTGTTAAAATCCATGTCTACAGCCCTGCCCTTGTTGATTCACTTGGTCACCTCTAATAATTCAGCGACACGATTTCCTACACACAAACCTATGCTGACTATTCCTTATCAGTTCTTCCCTTACCAAATGCAGATATGTCCTGTCTCTCCAAATTCCCTCCTGTAACTTACCCACCACTAATGTTACACTCACTGCAATGTTCTTCCCTGACTTGTCCTTCTGACCCTTCTTAAATAAAGGCACAACATTAGCCACTCCCCAGTCTTCTGATACCTTATCCATGGCTAAGGAAGATACAAAAATTTGTGC
This sequence comes from Pristis pectinata, assembly GCF_009764475.1. Lineage (NCBI taxonomy): Eukaryota > Metazoa > Chordata > Chondrichthyes > Rhinopristiformes > Pristidae > Pristis > Pristis pectinata. The sequence goes on from NC_067416.1 coordinate 24,695,679, forward strand.
CAAATTCCCAGCAATTTCTTCTCTCGCTTCCCACCATGTCCTAGGATACACTTGCACAGTGCAGAGTCTGGGACCCGTCCTTTCCAACACAGAAGTGGTGGCCAGCTCCATATTAACCCTGTGGGCCCAGCCATGATTCCTCATTGGATGCCTGACATCACAGCATCCATTGGTATACATGCCAACATCTGAGTACTACCATGTAGGCAGGTAATTCTACCTGCCATCTTACGGCAGTGTTGAAAGAAACAATGAAGGTGTCATGGCCCTGCAGGAGATTAGTAGGATTGCTGAAATTTATCCCAAGGGAATGGTGACAACTCCAAAGTGAATGAATCAGCTACACCCTCTTAGAATTCACCTTGGCCTTATTGGTCCATGATTGCTCATGCATGCCCTTGCTGGTCAACTACAATCTCCTCTACTACTGGTGAGTAACCATCAACTTCCATGGCTGAAGTACGCAAGCACAAGGATCACCGGTCAGTGATTTTTATGGTTTGTTATTGAATGTCACTGATCAATGGTAAACATCAGGACGCTGATGGTGGGGGAATCAGTAATGGTGTTGTCAAGGTTTAGACTCTCTCTGTTTGGAGATGGTCATTGACAGGTACTTTTGTGGCATGAATGCAACTTGTCACATCAGCACATACCTGAATGTTGTCTTGCTCTTGCCATGTGCAGAATATGCTGCTTCATATTTTGAGGAGTTGCAAACAGGATTATCTCTGAGCAATCACGAACGAACGTCCTCACTTTTGACATTAAGATGCAAAGAAGGTTGTTGGTAAAGGAACCAAAGATAGTTGAGCCCAAGGACACTGACCTGAGAAACTCCTGTACTGATATCCTGGGCTGGGATGATTGACCTCCAACAACCACTGGGGTATTTTCCCCTCAATATCCATTGACTTCAGTTTTACAGGCACCCTTGATGCCACATTTTTGATGTTTGAGCAGTCATTTGCAGCTCACCTCTGGAATTCAACTCTTTAGTCCTTCATCTATTCAGCACTTCTGGCTCAACGTATTTGCAAATGCTTCAGGTTTTTTCTTTTTTTTCAATTGCAGGGCCCTGACTTTGAGGAGAGAACTGTCCTTGGAACCTCTTCCTCCTCCTGTTAGCTGACCAGCATCACTTATGACTAGCTTATGGTTGAACTGCAGGGCTTCAATCTGATCTATTGGATGTAAAGTTTCTTAGCTTTGCCAATTACATGCTGTTTTTGCTGGTTAGTGTGCATGTGACCCTGTATTGCAGGAACTCATAATTTTTATGTATGCCTGGTGCTGCTCCTGGGAAGTTTTTCTGCTCAAGTTTTTGAACTAAGGCTAATCCCCTGGCTTAATTGTGATGATAGAGTGAGGAATAAGCCAGGTGGTCATGTGCTTTCTGCTGCTGTACCTCTTGAATGCACAGTTTTGAGCTATGAGATCTGAGCAGCATCTATCCTGGTTAGCACATTTGTAGTGTCAAACAACATGATGGAGGTGTCCTCGGTATGAAGATTGGACTTTGTCACCTCAACCAATGGTATCATGGGCAGAAGCATCTGCCACAGGTAGTTTAGTGAGAATGAGATCAAGTAGGTTAATCCCTCATGTTGAATCACTCACCACCTCCCCACACTGGCAGCACACCCCACAGGAATGACCTCAGTGGCAGACTGCAGTGAATGCTCAGGGTTGCTGCTAAGGCCAGTTTCCTTTGTGCTGAAGAGTTTATCATTGTTTTTGTCGTTGTAACTCCAGAGGTAAGATTATTCCTCAAGTCCTGACTGCCTCATATAAATGATTCAATGTCTTTGCAAAGTCAAGAGTTCAGTCCCAAGCAGCAGAACCTGCAATATCCAATGAAAAGTCCAATTCAGATCAATTCATAGTTAATGGTAATGCCAAAATGTTGCAGGTGATGAACTGAACAATCTTAAAGTTGCTTAATTTCAAGGAAAAGTGGTTAGACTTCCACTTACTGGAGTGGTCATTGTCAGTCTCTTGTGTGGCAAATATCTTGCTGCCTTATTAATTATCTTTGAAACTCTAAATGCAATCAAGGATTTGCAGTGTTCACAAGAACTACCTCTATGTGTGAGTTTTAATTCAATGCAATGGCAGCTGCAGCAGAAATGCAGGGCCATTAGTTGTGTTGACAGGGCGAGTTTATCAATGTCATAGCCTGCCTTGTTTTTCCTCTTCATGTTACTCTTCTTCCCCTGCCACCTACCTCCTCCTGTTGAGGGGCAGTAGGAAGTGGCTGTGTTTTCACTGTGGCAAGATTGGTGGTAAAAGTTAATAAGGAAGTGCAAGTTTCTCCCCAGAATGTCTGGCCTTGGCAATGAAATCTCTGTTTGAGGGCCATAATGGTCATCCCATTTGTAGCTTGATGTCTCTGCTTGTAATCCTGCTCTGCATTTTTGGATTGAGCGGCCATGCATTCGTGGAAAAGGCCTTGTATTCCAACAGCTATTCATCAGCCCATTCCAGCAGCTGAAAGATGACATGGGCATCAGACTCCCTCAGAAGGAATGAATCATGCAAGTTACTTAACATTGCCCATGAAGATAATTGGCAATGGTCCCACATTATTTTTGTTCAGGACTGTTGGCCTTTCCTGTTGATCAACAGCTGAAGTTTACATGTACAGCCCTTGGCAGTGTGCATGCAGTCTTTCATTCATTGAACTTTGGGGAAGGTTGCCATTGTTTGTGCTGCCCACTGTTCTCGACTAATTAGTAATTGGTTTATTATTGTCACATGTACTGAGGTACAGTGAAAAACTTTGTTTTGCATGCAGTCCATACAGATCATTTCAGAACATCAGTACACTGAGGTAGTACAAGGGAAAAGCAATAACAGAATGCAGAATATAGTGTTATAGTTACAGGGAAAATGCAGTGCAGGTAGACAATAAGGTGCAAGGCTATGACGAGGTCGATTGTGAGGTCAAGTGTCCATCTTATCGTACAAGATATCTGTTCAATAGTCCCACTACTGTGGAGAAGTGGGGAGTTTCTCTCCTCTTGGTTAGAGATCCTTGTTGTAATGCAGGTGCAGCGGTGTGTCACAAATAGGTTGCTACCTCCTGGACTGATCTGGAGGCTAAGAAGTTCAGGGCTTTCTGAGCAACTTCTCCACAGGTTCAGGCAGGGTTTTGTGACTGGAGTGGGTCAAAAATTTCAGAGACTGCTTGTTTTGAAAATTTCACCCTGCTCTAAAATATGGCCATTGAAGCATTGCTCCCAGAAGACTGGTGGCAGACAGGCCATCCAGACCAGAGGCTCTTTCGTCTTCCTCCTCTGCAGGACGTTTGTCTTTGAGCCTTCTCTAGTTGCTTCTGGTTGTGCAGGAGACCCATAGGATAGTAAGGTGGGAAAGATATTTCTGGACCTGGCAGGTCTGGACAGAGCAGCTTCATAGAAAAGAACATGCACTCCTGCAAGTCAATCTCCAGATAACCTGTCAAGAATGAAGGAGAATACAGCTGATTTCTTGTGTGGGCTGCTGTCTTCTGTGACAGGACAAGTGTCAAAAGAGCTGCATAAGGATTGAAATCATCCTGATGCACTCACCGTGGACAGGACATTCACCTGCATGAACCAGTGTCTCATACTTTACGAGGTGTGTGTTAGTGTGCCAACATTTCCAACTACACACAGAAAGGACCCGCAATGCATAAAACCTGCTATCTGAACAGATTTCTATCTCAAAGAGTTCCAGTGTTGTTGGAATGCAATGCAATGCTTCCGAGAAAATTTGGAATTTTCATGTGCTAGAGTCAATTAAATTACAATCTGACCACTTCCAGCAAAATTAATGTCACTGTATCTGATGCAGAGTATCTCCATATGTCAAGGTTCCATGGGAACAATAAACCAAAATACAGCCATATTTTTACTTTCACCAGCCCATTATATATTGAAGGTAAATCACTTGTCAAACAACTTGAGTACTTCCAATACAACAGCCACCAGCTCCATGCTGAATATGAATGTCCTGTGTCAACTCTGAGGTGAATGTATCAATTTGCAGACCTTCTCAACAACCTTAATTTCACCTCATCACATCCTGTGTATTCCTTTCAAAATGTACAAGTGAACCAGCAAAGCATCACAGAGTTTAGTAAACATCCACCATCATATCATTATCCCGTTGGTATCACAGTCCTTTACTCATTTATTTTTGCTGGGTGACTTTACTAATATAGGTTGTATATTTTTGAGGTAAATATCACTGCAAGAAATTATTCCAGATAGAACAACCCTTCCGTGCTAAGTGAATGTGATCACTCAGCACAATTGTCTGCTTTATGTGGATGTATTCAATGCATAAGATGTGATATGCCATCAGGCTTGTGCAATGTTGTCTCATGGCATGCAATATACCTTGTCAAAATATGTGAAAAATTCTTGTCTGCATTTGAAAACAACAGGGGCCACTTGGAGCAAGGAAGCTGAGGCATCTGGGGTTCTAAGGTACCATTCTAACCTGAACTGCTAGTCCCGGGTGCTGAATTTTTTTTTAACAGTAGGTGCTTTAAGTACTTTGGTGAGTGTTTGCCACCAGCTCCTCACCACCACACTGCAGATCTTTCTTTACACTATCTCAGGTGTTTGATTATCCCCACTCTGCCCACCTCCAGATTGCTTTCTATTCACAAATCTTCTACTCCCCTCCCCAAGACTGTGATCTAATTGCATCTTCAACTCCCTTCTGCACACCGTGCAACCATGGGTCTACCCATCAGACCTCTGCTTCATGTCCCAGCTTGTGTTGTCCCATGCTCCAGTGTTATTTTTTCTGATGCCCCGAACCTGGCCCCTCTTCAATTCCCAAGCCCAATTTTCTCAATCCATCCCACCCTGTCCTTATGCCCCACTACTCCCTATGATCCCCAGCATAGTTGGCGGAAGAAAGCCCTTTGAGCACGTTAAGGTAGATAAATCATATTCTTTAATCCATGATGCCTTGGGCTTTGTGTGTGATAGAATTTGACCATCAGAAGTTCTCACAAAAATGATTAAGAACCTTAGCATGTGGAAACACTCTACAGCATTCCTCCTACCTGTCCTTTGACATGTTAAGCAACTTCTAGATCTTTGCACTATGGATCATTCTTTACAAGAGCAAAGTAGTTGAAAAGGAAGTTTCGCTGCAACCAAAAAGGACTACATGAGACCACTGACTACAAATGGGAGCAGTGACCATAATTTCATTAATTTTAAAATAGTTATGGAAAAAAGATGTAACTGTTCCCCAAGTTAAACTCCTAAATGTGGGCAAGTCTATTTTTAATGGCATTAGACAGGAACTTGCAAAGGTTGTGAGAGATTGTTAGCAAGAAAAGGGATATCTGGCAAGTGGGAAGATTTTAAAAGTGAAAGAGGGAGAGTTCAGGGCCAATATCTTATCTTATAATATGTTCCTGTTAAAGTGAGGGGCAAGTCTGGTACAATTAGGGAATCCATGGCTAACAAGGGATATTGAGGCTCTCGTCAGGGAAAGGAAGGAGGTATATGCAGCTGAAATCAAGCAAATACCTTGAGAAATATAAGGATGTCTGGGTACTCTTAAGAAGGAAATCTGGAAGGCAAAGAGGGACATGAGATATCCTTGGCAGATAAGGTAAAGGAGAACCCAAAGAGATTCTACAAGTATATTAATAGCAAAAGGGTAACTAGAGAGAGTATACATCCACTTTCTTGGGAGTCAGAAACACAAGAGCTATAGATATATAGTTCTGGTGAGTAGACATTGTATTTAAACCATCTGAATCTCCTAACCCCACTCCCTACTAATCTGCTGCTGCAATCTATACTGCATTCCTTGTTCTGCAAAGGGACTGAGAGAGTGTTAGTGAGTTTTTTTCTGAAATATTTGTTCACTTTAATAAAAAAAACTATTTTGCAATTCCTTAACCACACTGTTACTGAGAGGGAAGTATGGTACTGAGGCATCCAGAGCACTCCATCTCACAATTTAACTCCAGGACTGCACTAGGTGTGCTGATTTCAGACAGGGCCACAGTTAGGATGTCACGCCTGTCCCTAAGGTTGCTCTGGGCTGGATGGTGGAATATCAGCCGGTCCTGTTTACGCTTTATGTCAATAGATCCTGTGAAAAATGCATTGGTATGTTAGGCAGGATCAGGATGGTGGATTTTCTGTAAAGTACCAGGCAAATATTCACTTCTGAGGTCTCTTTATCATAAAAAGGTACGGTACAGTGGGGGATGTAGTGTGGCACAGCAAGTAATGTTGCTGTCTCACAGCTCCAGCAACCTGAATTTGATCCTGACCTCTAGTGCTATCCGTCAGCAGTTTGCGTATTCTCCCTGTGATGTGAAGTTTTGCCCTAGGTGCACCAGCTTCCTCCACAACACAGTGCTGTGCTGGTTGATATGTCAACTGGTAATTCTAACTTGCCCTTAGTGTCAGAGGATGGCAGGAGAATCCGAGGAGTTGATGTGTATGTGAGAGAGAATAGATTACAGGGAAAGGAGTGGGGGAAATGGCATTGATAGGATTGCTCTGAATGCTGGCATAGACTTGATAGGCTAAATGGCCTCCTATGTAGGGAGTGCATTAAAAAAGTACTGGCATCTGTGGAACTTGACTCCAGCAGGAGTCAAGGGATTTGGGAAAAGGAGATAATTGGAAATAAAATTAAAATAAAAAAAAACTCATGAATCCCAGTAGGCAATCCATCAAGCACATTAAAGGCAAAGCATATTTCATCATTTGGAGAAAAATAAGTAAACTTTTTTTTATTCATTCAAATGATGAAGGCTTTGCAGTCTCAGCCAGCATTTCATTGTCCACCCTTATTGCCCCTGAGAAGGTAGTGGTGAGAGGCCTTCTTGAAGGACTGAAGTCCTTGATGTGTGGATACACCCACAATGCCATTGGGGAGGGAGATCCAGGATTTTACCCAGTGACGGTGAAGGAACGGCAATATATTTCCAAGTCAGGATGGTGTGTGGCTTGGAGGACAACTTCCAGGTGGTGGTGCTCCCATGCTTTTGCTGCCCTTGTTGGTAAACCTTGTGGGTTTGGAAGCTGCTGTCTTAAGAGTCTTGGTGAGTTGCTGCAGTGCATCCTGTAGATGGTACAAACTGCTGCTACTGTGTGTCAGTGGTGGAGTGAGTGAATGGTTGTGGATGGGGTGCCTATCAAGCAAGCTGCTATGTCTTTATGGTGTTGAGCTTCTTGAGTGTTGTTGAAGCTGAACTCATCCAGCAAGTGGAGAGTATTTGACCACACTCCTGACATGAGCCTTGTAGATGGTGGACAGATTTTGGGGAGTTAGAAGGTGAGTGAGGATCCTTGCTCATCTCTGACTTGCTGTTAAAGCCATATTACGTTTGTGGCTACTCCAGTTCAGTCACTGGAATAGATATTATGCCCTTGTCTCTGAAATCACAGGAGATCTGCCTAGAAATTCCTCCCTGGTTCACTCTGAACATAGTGTATGGTTAAGTCAGCACATTTTGCTTTATCTCCTCAATGGAATGAATTTTAAAGGCAGGTTTTAATATGTTGCTGCTACCATATGGTACATATAGCACTACCAACTAAGGATAAGACTCTGGGGACTATTGGCAATCCGCATGCAAGATTGGTTTACTCCACATTTGCTGATGTTGGCTACACACAGTTAAACCGTAACTTTGGTATGGCCCTCATCAATGGAATTAGCCACAAATGTATGCAAATATTGAGAAGGACCCAGAGTACCGGTTGTGTCTTCTACCCTGTCTTGATGTTAATAAGGTGAGGGGCCCAATATCAGGGCACCTTGGATTCACTATTCAGGTGCAGAGATCCATGGATCTTACTTAATGGGACAAAGTTCAATGCTGTTAGCATATAAAGTTATAAAGTTCTATGGATTCAGTGAGGGAAGACCAAACTGGGCATATTTCACAAACCACAAAGAGCTTATTCAAGGACACAACCTGAAAATTATCAAGAAGTTCCAGAAAGATATTCAATTTTGAAAAGAGCAAACTTAGCTTTTTTTTTGGGAAGTATGAATACCATAAAGATGATTATCATAGGTTTAGGTAGCACAAATTTAATGCAGTGCAAAAAAAAGTATACAATTAGTTTTTTTTAAATGGCATATATGGTTTATCTAATTTGTAAGAAGAAACTAACTATAACTACACAGTAGGTCATGAGTTATTAGGTCCTTTCTCATTTATAGGGAAAACTTGGTATTCTACCAAAAGACTTGTTTCCTCTATATAGTCAAATTTAATACTTTAATAAAATGGTATAGTATATTCAAACATCTTAACCAATAATCTCCAAAGGGCAATTCATGCATTTCATCTTTTTTTCTAAAGAAATCTCTGCTTGGAGCCCAGACATACAGAATGACTGTAAACTCAGCCTTTCATGGTCTGTATTCATTTAGAGCTTTCTGGGTCATGTTCATTTTATGCTGCTGCTGATGTGTTGTCAACGCTGAATGCAGGAATTGTAGTTTAGGACCCACAGCTGTATGACTTACAGTCCTAGGAGTAACTGAAACCAGAAATGACTTCATCCCAAAAGTTTTTTTTCCACATAGTGCAGAACACAGTTATAAATTTAGGTGAAAGGTAATGCAAGTAGGAGACTCCTCAACAATAAAATGATCGACAAAAACCAATGCAATAATATGAACTACATTTCAGTTTTGATGGGTTACTAGTTATAATATTCTGTTGCTGGATTGCTAGACAATAGTTCAAAATTGGAAAAAAAATACAATATTTTAAAGTAATGCCAGAGTTCTCAAAAAAATGCATCAGTTTATTCAAAGAATGCTGTTAAATTGGCTAAATGTGATCTGATAGATCTCCATCAAACAATTTCATTCATGTTCCCTGCCCTTAATTTTAACTAACAGATTGAAAGTTTGTAAGTTTTTGTTGCAGGGAATTTTGATATGAATACAAGTGGGTTACTTAATGAAAGTGAAGAAAATATATAACATCTGAGTATAGTATGAACCGCTGATGGATTGCTCTAGCGGAGTATTTTTGTTCTAGTGCAGCTCTTCACTGTGAACAATCAATCGAAGGAATCATTCCAGCCTTTGGAAAGTAAATTCTTGATCTTCCACCAACTTAACAAATGCAAGAATTAATTTTCTGAAAGATCTCACAAGTTTTGTTGAACAAAGAGAGCAACGAGTTCACAGTCCAGCAACACATTTTATGCAATTAATTTAATCCCTAAAGTCCCAGCTAACTGGGGGACTGAAAGTTTCCAAAGATTAATACTGATTAGTGACAGAAATCTATCCTTTTAAACCTGTACTTCTCATGCTAAAAATGCAGTTGCAGATAATACACTCATTAGCTGTTAGTCAAGAATATGAAAATGTGGGTGACAAAATTAATGGAGCTAAACTGGAAATAAGGGTAATTTTCAGAAATTGTGTAACAAAGCACAGAGCCAGAGCAAACATCATGGTGTCATTCATTTAAGATATCACATGCAATAATACAAAGTACTCAGACTAATAGGCCCGTATATATTGTCTGTTCTCAACTGTTTCGCAATGAGATCTAATAATCTCAGCCCATCATAATTAACATGAGGGAGCAATGGGATTGGAGGCTCTGCCTATTCTGGCACATTACAAATGAATTGAGTGTACTTTGAGGAAGCATCTAGCCTGCTGCAAGGGATGTGGTGGCAGCTGAACAAGTAAAGCAATTCTGAGATGAGAGGTTAGGAGAGAGCCAATCATCCCATGCTCACGAGGATTGGGATAGCATGCCAGAAAGCGATTAATGGCTGCAGATCCTAATGAATTGATCCAAATTCTGTTTCATGATACAAGCTAAGTAGACAAGACATAGATAATGTTCACTACGATTTTAAATCACTGTGAGAATCTTGATGAGTGTGTGTATTTTTGGTTTGTAATATTTTTTCAGTGTCAGTTATTCTGACTTTGCATTTATCCAATGATGATATTGGCAAGACAATCTCAGAAGTAAGATTTCAATAAGAAATTATATTTGGATATTGGCTATCTTCATAATTCTAGAATGAATATTCCACTAGTAGAGTGCATTCTGTATTTAGAGAGA